>NC_091198.1:28504197-28699197 GCF_040958095.1 Procambarus clarkii
GACTGTGTGTTGGTGGGGGCTGTGTGTTGGTGGGGACTGTGTGTTGGTGGGGGCTGTGTGTTGGTGGGGACTGTGTGTTGGTGGGGACTGTGTGTTGGTGGGGACTGTGTGTTGGTAGAGACTGTGTGTTGGTGGGGGACTGTGTGTTGGTGGGGGCTGTGTGTTGGTGGGGACTGCGTGTTGGTGGGGACTGTGTGTTGGTGGGGACTGTGTGTTGGTAGAGACTGTGTGTTGGTGGGGACTGTGTGTTGGTGGGGACTGTGTGTTGGTAGAGACTGTGTGTTGGTGGGGACTGTGTGTTGGTGGGGACTGTGTGTTGGTGGGGACTGTGTGTTGGTGGGGACTGTGTGTTGGTAGAGACTGTGTGTTGGTGGGGACTGTGTGTTGGTGGGGACTGTGTGTTGGTGGGGGTTGTGTGTTGGTGGGGACTGTGTGTTGGTGGGGACTGTGTGTTGGTGGGGACTGTGTGTTGGTGGGGGCTGTGTGTTGGTAGAGACTGTGTGTTGGTGGGGACTGTGTGTTGGTGGGGACTGTGTGTTGGTGGGGACTGTGTGTTGGTGGGGACTGTGTGTTGGTGGGGACTGTGTGTTGGTGGGGACTGTGTGTTGGTAGGGGCTGTGTGTTGGTAGGGGCTGTGTGTTGGTGGGGACTGTGTGTTGGTGGGGACTGTGTGTTGGTAGAGACTGTGTGTTGGTGGGGACTGTGTGTTGGTGGGGGATGTGTGTTGGTAGAGACTGTGTGTTGGTGGGGACTGTGTGTTGGTGGGGACAGTGTGTTGGTGGGGACTGTGTGTTGGTGGGGACTGTGTGTTGGTGGGGACTGTGTGTTGGTGGGGACTGTGTGTTGGTGGGGACTGTGTGTTGGTGGGGACTGTGTGTTGGTAGGGGCTGTGTGTTGGTGGGGACTGTGTGTTGGTGGGGGCTGTGTGTTGGTAGGGACTGTGTGTTGGTGGGGACTGTGTGTTGGTGGGGGCTGTGTGTTAGTAGGCATTGTGTGGTAGAGGGGGGGCTGTGTACTCGTGTGGACTGTACGGTGGTGGGGGTTCTGCTGGTAGGGGCTGTGTGTTTGTAGGGAATGTGTGGTAGAGGGCTGTGTGGTGGTTGGGCCTGTGTGGCGGTTGGGTCTGTGTGGTGCAGGGGACTGTGTGTGGTGGCGGGTGTGGGTTAATGTGGTACACCCTAGTTGTGCTTGCAGGGGTTGAGCTTTGGCTCTTTGATCCAGGCAGTGTGGTGGGTGGAGAGGCTGTGTGGTAGAGGGGGCTGGGTTGTGGTGAGTAGTAGGGAGTACAGTCCACACACAATTTTTTTTTTTTTTTTAAATTCAAGTGTGGACTGTGGGGTTTCCAGTTAATTTAAAAATTCACGAGTGAGGAGTCGGGGTATCCGTATATTTTTTTCAGGGTTAAAGACCGAAATTTTCAAAGACCATTTTCAGAGAATATGTACATTAAAGTTTGTTAAAGGTTTCTTATGGAAGAAATTCAAATTTTTTTCAGAGTTCTTACTGAGAATAAACTCGATGGACAATTTTTTGTTTGTTTTGAAAAATCGCTCATTTGGAGTTAAAGATTTCTTGTGGACGAAATTCAGACCAATAATTACTCATATGTTCTAAAAGATTTCTTATGGGAGAAATTCAAATTTTTCAGAGTTCAGTTTTTATGAAAATATTTCAGAGTTCATATAATCATAGAAGTTTATTAATGAGTTTATGATCGAAATTTGTAAAAAGACTATTTGCAAAGACGAGTCCATTTAAGACCGAAATGAGACAGAGATTATTTTAAACCCAAATATTGTCAGAGTCCAGTAAGAGACTTAAATTATTCAGAGCCCATTAGGAATCCGAAATTAGTCAGAGTCCAGTTAAAAGACCAAAAATAATCAGAGTCCACTTTGAGATAAAAATATTTCAGAGTTTACTTACACCTGCGTTCTTAAAGAGTTCTTATTGAGAAAATTCAAATATTATCAGTCCAGTTGAGCCCAATTTTCATCAGACAGCATTTTAAAGCCAAATTTGTTAGAGAACGCGTTTATAAGTGTAGTTTCGCTACTACAGCCAAATTTTAGCCCAATTTTAAACAGTCATATTTCAAACGTAGTAAATCAAATCAAAGCTGTTAACGAACTCTAGCTCCTGACCCCGATTTACTTCCCTCTCGTATCTTCTTTAGTATCAAATCAAACTCCTGATATTTAATTTTTTTTTATTTCAAGACATAGTAAAATAGAATCAAACTATTACCGAGCTCCAGCTCTCGTCCCAACCTTAGTTCATTTGTATAACTTCTTTAGTAACAAAACCAATTTCTCTGAGATTTAAAACCGCTGTATTTCAGACATATAGATAAGATTCAAACAATTAACGAGCTCCAACTCTCGTCCCCCACCTTAGTTCATCAAATTTAATTTAGATCAAGATGTTCTCCAGTCTATCAAAGTAAACATCCTGTCCTTTAATACCCTTTTTGTACTCAGCTATGTAAATAATCACTAACGAGCTAATGTTCACACAGTAATTCAAATAACACGGTCAGATGGCAGCTTACCTTCAATACCCTTTATTTGTTCAACTAAGCAATAATCACACAGTCAGAAATCACACCTTACCTTCTCATCCCTTACTTCCCCTTCATCACACCCATTTCCCCAACTTATCCAAACCTTCTATAATCCTACTCTATTTGAATGTTTTCTCTATATTCACTATGTTCTTCGCATTCTCATCCATGTTTTGTGTTCACTCCATGTTCTGCAAATGTTCCCAGCTTGTCCAGTTCATATTTTTCACCAGTTTCTCAATTTTTTTCTGTAATATTTGTCATATTCTCATAACGATCTCTGCACATTGTAATCTTATTTTCTATGTGTTCTTTATCATATTTTCATGTTCATATGCCCCAAAGTTCACTGTGTTCTCTGTTATGTTTCCATATTCATCTCATGTTCTCTGTACAACTTTTATACTCAATAATCACGTTCTCAATGTCCTTTGCATTTTCTTCATAAGTTCATGTTTTATGTGTTCTTTTCATGTTTTCATGTTCATCACATGTTCCTCGTATAACTTTTATACTCAATATTCTTGCTCTCCATGTTTACAAAATGTTCTTCACAACACTGTTTTTAAACAATCTGCACTTTGTTCAGTACCAAAGGTACCAAGACAAACATTTCTTGTCATTTCTTAGCTAAAAATTACTTGTCCATTAACTGAAACATCCACGTTCATCATCTTTTCTTGAAAATTTTCACTAAAATTATTCATCAACTGAAAAATAGCCACGTTCATCATCTTTTCTTGTCAAGTGCAGCTTCGTTCAATACTTTCTTAACTAACAGTATACTTCTTAGAGTACAAAATAGGCAAAGGGTATCTTTCAACACTGTTCTTAACTAAAATGACCTTTCTCTTATCTAAAAAAAATTGAAAGGAAACTTTCCATCATTTCTTTACTAAACATATTCTCCAATCAATAGAAAATAGCCACGTTCATGTTTTCTTGTCGTTGCTTAACTAAAATCACACTTCTCTTAGCTGAAAATTGCCAAATGTAGATTCGTTCAGCACTGTTCATAACTAACTTTATCCATCGTCATTCAACTAAAAAAATAGTCACTCATCATTTCTTAACTAAAATTATTGGTCAATCAACTGAAAAAACCATGTTCATCATATTTTCTTGTCCTTTCTTAACTAAAATAACAGTTCTCTCAACTGAAAATAGTCAAGTGTAGCTTCTTTCCAACACAGTTCATAACTAAAGTAACCTGTCACTTCACTAACAATAGTCAAATGTTACTTCTTTCAGCACTTTCGTAACTACAGTATACTTCGTGGGAGTAAAAAAATATAGCCAAGGACACACTCAGAGACATCAAGGACACATTCAGAGACACCAAAGTTGCTCTTCAAGACATGCTCAAAGACATTAGAGACACACTCAAAAGCATCAAAATACAACTCATGTCCTCAAAAGTTATTCTCAGAGCATCAAAAAGTTAATCTCAGTCATCAAAGTTACTCTCTAAGTAACCTTTCGTACATCAGAGAAGCTTTCTAAGACATCTTCGCTCATCAAAGTTATTCTCAGAAACATCTAAGACAAAAGTTATTCTCTAAGTCATCAAAAGTTATTCTCAGAGTCATCAAAGTTATTCTCAGAGCTATCAAAAAGTTAATCTCAGTTGTCAAAGTTGTTCTCAAAGACATCAAAGTTATTCTCAGAATCATCAAAGGTAATCTCTAATTCACCTTCGTTCATCAAAATTGTTCTCTAAGACATCAATGCTGTTCTCTAAAACAACTTCAGACATCATCTTTCCAAAATATAACTAGTTTAGCTTTTCATATCAAATTTTAATTTCTTTTAAAATATATTTTTAACCTAACTTATTCTAACCTATCCCCGCCCCCCTCCCTCTGTTGTAACTCACCTAATCAAACTTACAACTATACAAAAATGAGAAACAAAACTATATCTGTAAGGTTTGGTTAAGGGTAATATATTCAACACAATATGTCCAACACAATAAACTACATCTGAAAGGTTAGGTTAAAGGGTGGAGAATAAGAACATATTATAAAAAAATCTAATAAATACGTTAAATTTATTTAACGTAAAATCTAAACTTATCCAATTTATACCCATTGTTTCGCATTCTGTCTTTTGTTGATACTTTTAATACTTCATTAATATCCCCTTTGTTATGTCCATTCATCCACTTGTAAACCTCTATCATGTCACCCCTATTTCTTCGCCTTTCCAGTGAATGCAATTTAAGCATTGTTAATCTTTCTTCATATGAAAGATTTCTAATTTGGGGACTTAACTTTGTCATCCTATGCTGGTCACGTTCAAATGAATTTATATCCATTCTACAGTACGGCGACCAAAGCTGAACTGCATAATGCAAATGGGGCCTAACCAGAGCAAGATATAGCTGAAGAACAACACCAGGTGTCTTGTTACTAACGCTTCGATTAATAAATCCCAGTGTCCTATTTCCCTTATTACGAACATTCAGGCATTGATCCTTTGGTTATAAATTCTTAATAATCATAACTCCCAGATCCCTTTCGCAATCCGACTTCGCAATCTCATCACCATCCAGTTCGTATTTTGTATTTCTATCATCATTACCTAGCCTCAAAACTTTACATTTATCAACATTAAACTGCATCTGCCAATCTTTTGACCATTTCAAAACCCTATTTAGATCAATTTGAAGTGATAGTGAGTCTTCTTCCATGTTAATTTCCCTACCGATTTTTGTATTATCGGCAAATTTGCAAATGTTGCTACTCAAACATGAATCTAAATCATTTATATATATTATAAACAACAGAGGTCCCAGGACAGAGCCTTGAGGCACTTCACTAACAACATTATCCTACTCTGACTTAACCCAATTTATACTAACTCTCTGTTACCTTTGGAATAGCCATACTCTAATCCAACTTAATATAGCACCCCCAATACCACGGGCCTCTATTTTTTTAATCAGTCTTTTATGTGGCACTGTATCAAAAGCTTTGCTAAAGTCAAGGTACAAAACATCATAATCCTTACAACTATCAACTGCCTCAACAATGCTGGAATAAAAAGATAGCCAATTTGTTAAACATGAACGGCCATTTGTAAAACCATGTTGCGACTCATTTATTAATTTATGTTTTTCAAGATGAAGACGAATTGTATTTGCAATTATCGATTCAAGTAACTTTCCCACAATAGACGTTAGGCTAATTGGCCGATAGTTTGACGCAAGTGATCTATCGACTTTCTTAAAAATTGGTACCACATTAGCTACCTTCTATGACTCTGGCACTCTGCCTAACTCCATTGATTTATTAAATATGGTAGACGGTGGCTCGGAAAGCTCCTCTTTGCATTCTTTAAGCACCCTGGCAAACATTTCATCCGGCCCTGGGGATTTGTTTGGTTTTAGTTTTACTATTTGTTTAATTATATCCTCACTGATAACTGCTAAACTAGTCAACCTGTCCTCGTCCCTACCCACATAGACTTTTTTCATCTGAAGGCATATTGTTAAGTTCCTCTTTAGTAAATACAGGTATAAAATATTTATTAAAAATACTACTCGTCTCCTCGTCAAAATCCGTTATTTGACCTGTCTCAGTTTTTAATGGACCTATCCTTTCCCTAGTCTTAGTTCGATATAACTGAAAAAAACCCTTTAGGATTTGTCTTCGCTTGACCTGCTATGCGAACTTCATAGTTTCTTTTTGCTTTCCTAATCTCTTTTTTAACATTTCTAACCAGTTGTACGAATTCCTGTTCTAAACTGACTTCCCCATTTTTAATCCTTTTGTACCAAGCTCTCTTTTTACCTATAAGGTTCTTCAGATCATTTGTTATCCACTTTGGGTCATTAGTATTCGATCTATTCAATTTGTATGGTATACTACGTACCTGTGCTTTGCTTAGAATATTCTTAAATAAGTTATATTTTGAATCCACATCGAAATACCCTTTTACGTCACCTATCGCTGGGTTCATGTCTCGCTCCAAGACCGGCCCACTTCCTAAGCCCAAGACTTTCCACTCTATTTGCCCCCCAAAATTTCTTAGGCTATTGAAATCAGCTTTTCGAAAATCTGGCACTTTAACAGAATTTTCTCCTACTGGTCTATTCCATTCTATGCTAAATCTTATTTCTTTGTGATTACTGTTCCCTAGCTCACTCCCTATTTCGATGTCCTTAATTTGTGTCTCCCTGTTAGTTAACACTAAATCTGAAGTATTATTTTCCCACGTTAGCTCTTTAATGTGTTGGCCAAGAAACCAATCGTCAATTATTTCTATAAATCTTCTGCTTCATTATTCCCTGTTCTGTTAGACCAATTTATTCCACTGAAATTAAAGTCACCCCATGACACAAATACTGCTTGACCTAGATGCTCTAGATATTTCGTCCCATAGATGCTTTGCTTCCATCCTGTTTAAGTTTGGTGGCCTGTATATAACTCCTATTATAAGATTATTTGCTCTTTCGTTAAATTCTATCCAAATAGTTTCTGTATGTGGCTCAGTTTTGATTCCGTCTTTGAGACTACATTTCAAATTTTTCCTAACATATATGGCTACTCCCCCTTCTTGTCTAATATATCTATCTGTGTGAAATAGTTTAAATCCATTTATTTGATATTCAGCTAATAGTTCTCTATTTTCTACATTCATCCACGTTTCGGTAAGTGCAATAATATATATTTTTTCTGTGCAGGCAAGAGCATTTAACTCGTTTATTTTGTTTCTTAGACTTCTACTGTTAGTGTAATATACCCTAAGTGAATTGTTATTTTGAGGCTCTTTCCCTTGACCATTTTGCCAATTTGTTTCTCCAACAAACACATACTTTTACTACCTCCTTTCTCCCTATCAGTTCTCATACCACTATCTACTAACAGTTTAAACCCAAACGAATGCATCTAACCACTGGTTCCAACGAGTTCGCAACAGCAACAACCCCAGCCCTCAATAGATGCCCCCTATCACGAGCATACATTTCATTTCTTCCATAGAAGTGTTCCCAGTTGTCTATGAAAGATATTGCTTTTGATTTGTAATATCTTTCCAGCCGGCAATTAACACCAAGTGCCCTCGACAACCATTCATTCACAACGCTCTTTCTTGGAAGAATGCCACAAATGATCGGGATTCCTTCCTTGCTCCTAACTAATTCTATGGCTTTGTTAAATTTCTGTATCAGTTCCTCACACCTAACTCGTCCAACATCATTACCACCTGCACTAATACAAATAATGGCTTTGTTCTCATTTCCCGTCACAATATCTTTCATGTTGTCAACAATATATCGAATTCTAGCTCACGGATAGCAAACTCTTAACCTGTTCCCCCCTATCTCTGGGAATCTCCCACAACCAAAATTCGCTTAGGTACCTCCTTAATTAACTTTCTGAACACTTTGAGGTTCTTGCAATTTGTTGCTCTTCGTTGATTTCCCTTTCGAGTGAACTGCAGGCTCACCACAGCACTCGTCTTCCAACACGGCAAGTGAATTTGAAGTCCTTAGGGCATCTGTTGGCGGCCTTGTCAAGGTTTTCTTAAGACTTCTGTCCTTTACGACTTTCCACGACGAGGTCTTTTAATTATTGTTCTCCATCGTTTCTTCTCGATGTTTCAGCTGTCGTACCTCCTCCCATAGGGAATCCATCTCAGCTCTCAGAGTTCCAACTAGATTCATCAGTTCCTTCACTAATCCTTCCATTATTGCTATAATAAAATGTTACTGCAATCGGAGCTCCCGATGATACAACCTCTCACTGTGACTGCGTCTGATGACTTTGATTATCTTTGATGACTCTGAGAATAACTTTGATGTCTTAGAGAACAACTTTGATGACTGAGATTAACTATTTGACAGCTCTGAGAATAACTTTTTGATGACACTGAGAATAACTTTTGATGACTTAGAGAATAACTTTTATGTCTTAGATGTCTCTGAGAAAAACTTTGATGAATGAAGATGTCTTAGAAAGCTTCTCTGATGTACGATAGGTTACTTAGAGAATAATTTTGAAGACTGAGATTAACTTTTCGATGCTCTGAGAATAACTTTTGAGGACATGAGTAGTATTTTTATGTTTTTGAGTGTGTCTCTGATGTCTTTGAGCATGTCTTGAAGAGTAACTTTGGTGTCTCTGAATGTGTCCTTGATGTCTCTGAGTGTGTCCTTGGCTATATTTTTTTTACTCCACGAAGTATACTGTAGTTACGAAAGTGCTGAAAGAAGTTACATTTGACTATTGTTAGTGAAGTGACAGGTTACTTTAGTTAAGAACTGTGTTGGAAAGAGGCTACACTTGACTATTTTCAGTTGAGAGAAGTGTTATTTTAGTTACAAGAAAATATGATGAACATGTTTTTTTCAGTTGATTGACAAATAATTTTAGTTAAAAAATTATAAAAGTGACTATTTTTTTAGTTGATTTACGATGGATAAAGTTAGTTATGAACAGTGCTGAACGAATCTACATTTGACAATTTCCAGCTAAAAGAAGTGTTATTTTAGTTAAGCAACGACAAGAAAACATGATGAACATGGCTATTTTCTATTGATTGGCGAGTATGTTTAGTTAAGAAATGATGTTGGAAAGTTTCCTTTGACAATTTTCTTTAGTTAAGAGAAAGGTTATTTTAGTTAAGAACAGTGTTGAAAGATACCCTTTGTCTATTTTGTACTCTAAGAAGTATACTGTTAGTTAAGAAACTATTGAACGAAGGTACACTTGACAAGAATGATGATGAATGTGGCTATTTTCAGTTGATTGACGAATAATTTTAGTATGAAAACGGCAAGAAAAGATGATGAACGTGGATATTTCAGTTAATTGACAAGTAATTTTTAGCTAAGAAATGACAAGAAATGTTTGTCTTGGTACCTTTGGTACTGAACAAAGTGCAGATTTGTTTAAGAACAGTGTTGTGAAGAACATTTCGAAAACATGGAGAGCAAGAATATTGAGTATAAAAGTTGTACAAGGAACATGTGATGAATATGAAAACATGAAAAGAACACAGAACATGAACTTGTGGAGAAAATTCGAAGAACATCGAGAACGAGAATATTGAGTATAAAAGTTGTACAGAGAACATGAGATGATCAGGGAAACATGATAAGGAAGACAGTGAAGTTTGGGGCATATGAACTTGCAGAGAACATGAAAATATGATAAAGAACACATAGAAAATATGATTACAATGTGCAGATCGTTATGAGAATACGACAAAGATTACAGAAAAAAATTGAAAAACTGGTGAAAAATATGAACTGAACATGCTGTGAACATTTGCAGAACTTGGAATGAACACAAAACATGGATGAGAATGCGAAGAACATAGTGAATATAGAGAAAACATTCAAATACAGTAGGATTATTGGGGGGGGGGGGGAGGTAAGGAAGGTAAAGGATGAGAAGGTAAGAGAGGGAAAAGGTAAGGTGTGATTTCTGACTGTGTGATTATTGCTTAGTTGAGCAAATAAAGGGTATTGAGGGTAAGGTGCCATCTGACCATGTGATTTTAATTACTGTGTGAACATTAGCTCGTTAGTGATTATTTACTTAGCTGAGTACAAAAAGGATAAAGGACAGGATGTTTACTTTGATAGACTGGAGAACATCTTGTTCTAAATTAAATTTGATGAACTAAGGTGGGGGACGAGAGTTGGAGCTCGTTAATTATTTGGATCTTATCTACTATGTCTGAAATACAGCAGTTTTAAATCTCAGGGGAATTGGGTAGATACTAAACTAGATACGAGAGGGAACTAAGGTGGAGGACAGGAGCTTGAGTTCAGTATAACTAATATCTTTACTTGCTCAGTTAGAAGTGTGTTTTAAATTTTGGGAAAACTGAACGGGTGTTGACAGAGTTGTACCTGTAAAGTATGGCGGGGAACAAGAGTTGGAGCATGGTAATTATTTGGATCTATTTTACTATGTCTGAAATACGGAGGGTTTGAATTTCAGGGAAATTGATCTGTTACTAACAAAGATGTGAGAGGAGGGTTAAGGTGGGGGATAGAAGCTGGAGCTCGGCAATTGTTTGGATCTTATTTACTACGTCTGAAATAGCTATGTTTTTAATTTCAGGTGGAGTGGTGGTGTGGACTGTTAGTATTGAATATACGACAGGGGATTAGGGCGGGGATATGAGCAAGAACTTGCTTACTGACTATTTGATTTTCTACGTCTGAAATACAGCGGTTTTAAATTTCCGAGAAATTGGTCTGTTACTAAAGAAGTTATATAAATGAAATAAGATGGGGACGAGAGCTGGGGTTTGGTAATTGTTTGGATCTATTTTATTATGTCTTGAAATTACTATGTTATAAATATCAGGGGATTTGATTTGATACTAAAGAAGATACGAGAGGGGAGTAAGGCGGGGGACAGGAGCTGGAGTTTGTTAACTGCTTTGATTTGATTTACTACGTTTGAAATATGACTTTAAAATTGGGCTAAAATTGAGCTGTTAGTAGTGAAACTACACTTATAAATGAGGTCTCTAACATATTTGGTCTTAAAATGCTGTCTGATGAAAATTGGGCTCAACTGGATTCTGATAATATTTGAATTTTCTCAATAAGAACTCTTTAAGAACACAGGTGTAAGTAAAACTCTGAAATATTTTTGTCTTAAAGAGGACTGATTAATTTTGCTCTTTAATTGGACTCTGTCATATTTTGATCTTAAAGTGGACTCTGATGAATTTCGGCCTTAAAACAGACTTAATTTTTGGCATAAACTGGACTCTGACTAATTTCGGATTTCAAATGGACTCTGAATAATTTAGTTTTTTGGCTGGACTTTGACAATATTTGGGTCTAAAATAACCTCTCATTCTGGTCTTAAATGGACTCTGAAGAAAATCGGCCTTCAAATGGTCTCTGAATAATTTTCCCTCTTTTACAGGTGAAATAGCTATATATGGATATAAAAACTAAAAGTCATGGCTAAGATGTCTATTTATCTTAAAAAAACTTTATGACAATATTCACTGAAAATGGTCTTTTTACAAATTTCGGTCATAAACTTGTAAATAAACTTCTATGATTATATAAACTTTGAAATTTTTTCATAAAAACTGACCTAACTCCAAACGAGCGATTTCCATAAACAAAAATTGTCCTTAGAGTTTATTCTCAGTAAGAACTCGGAAAAATTTTGAATTTCTTCCATAAGAAACCTTTAACAAACTTCTATGAACATATACTCTGAAAATGGTCTTTGAAAAATTTCGATCTTTAACTCTGAAAAAATTATAAGGAAGCCCGAATCCCCGTGCAATTTTTTTAATTAATTGGGACTGTGTGGTGGGGGTCGGTGTGGTGGTGGAGGGGGCTGTGGGGTGGTGCTGGGGGGGCTGTGTGGTGGTGGGGGGGCTCGGTGGTGGTAGTGACTATGTGAGAGTATGGAATTAAATAGAGTATTGAGAATATAGGGAATTTGTGGTTCTGTGTTGTGGTTGGGCCTGTGTGGTGCAGGGGACTGTGTGTGATGGGGACTTTGGGGTAATGGGAGCTGTGTGGTGGCAGGTCTGTGTGGTGCAGTGGGGTTGTGTGGAGGTAGGGACAAACTGGTGGAGGGGGGCTTTGTGTTGGAAGGGACTGTGTGAGAGCATGGAATTCCAGCTAGCTAACATCGGGGGTGTGGTAGAAGAGTGCACACCGACATTTCCCATGAGTGCACTCACTATAGTTCCTTTATTTTGGAAGCTTGTCTTGTCTTGTTGGGTGTCTACGAGGAGCAGACACCCTTGGTTGTTCAGTAAGACTACGGGGGCTGCCGTAGTCTGTCTATGAAAAGAATTACAGTTATTAGTATTGTATTAACCTTAAGTTTCTTAGAAACAGTGGGGAGCGAGAGTGATTTTAGATTAGAAAATCCTAAGAGTCCCCCAAATTTTGTATACATCGGTTGTAGGCTGTGACGTCACGGGAGTCACATGACTAAGGAACGAGAACCTATTGGGGAGGCACCTGTGAGGCTCCAAGACGCTGTACCGCGATTGGTTAAGTTTAAGAACACAATTACATCAAGTCAGAAGCCGGTTTTCCAACGACGCGCATATATATATATATATATATATATATATATATATATATATATATATATATATATATATATATATATATATATATATATATATATATATATATATATATATATTAGTATATTTTGGTAGCAGTGTTTCCTGTAGACATATATTATTAAATATGACCGAAAAAGTAAGATTAATAATTCTAACACGAATTTTCTCAATCTTTCGTACATTACGCTTCACTGTTGGAGGTAAATCAAAAATCACTTCTCCAAAATTCATTTTTATTTCTAGTCTGACGCGACACGGGCGCGTTTCGTAAAACTTATTACATTTTCAAAGACTTCACAAATACACAACTGATTAGAACTTACGTCTCTCTGATATTATATCTACATTTGAGTGAGGTGGGAAGGATGATGTGGCATTAACACAAGACAGAACAGGGGATATTAATAGGGTATTAAAAGTATCAACACAAGACAGAACAGAAAACAATGGGTATTGAATAGAAGTGTTTGTAGAAAGCCTATTGGTCCATATTTCTTGATGCTTCTATATTGGAGCGGAGTCTTGAGGTGGGTAGAATATAGTTGTGCAATAATTGGCTGTTGATTGCTGGTGTTGACTTCTTGATGTGTAGTGCCTCGCAAACGTCAAGCCGCCTGCTATCGCTGTATCTATCGATGATTTCTGTGTTGTTTACTAGGATTTCTCTGGCGATGGTTTGGTTATGGGAAGAGATTATATGTTCCTTAATGGAGCCCTGTTGCTTATGCATCGTTAAACGCCTAGAAAGAGATGTTGTTGTCTTGCCTATATACTGGGTTTTTTGGAGCTTACAGTCCCCAAGTGGGCATTTGAAGGCATAGACGACGTTAGTCTCTTTTAAAGCGTTCTGTTTTGTGTCTGGAGAGTTTCTCATGAGTAGGCTGGCCGTTTTTCTGGTTTTATAGTAAATCGTCAGTTGTATCCTCTGATTTTTGTCTGTAGGGATAACGTTTCTATTAACAATATCTTTCAGGACCCTTTCCTCCGTTTTATGAGCTGTGGAAAAGAAGTTCCTATAAAATAGTCTAATAGGGGGTATAGGTGTTGTGTTAGTTGTCTCTTCAGAGGTTGCATGGCTTTTCACTTTCCTTCTTATGATGTCTTCGATGAAACCATTGGAGAAGCCGTTATTGACTAGAACCTGCCTTACCCTACAGAGTTCTTCGTCGACTTGCTTCCATTCTGAGCTGTGGCTGAGAGCACGGTCGACGAATGCGTTAACAACACTCCTCTTGTACCTGTCGGGGCAGTCGCTGTTGGCATTTAGGCACATTCCTATGTTTGTTTCCTTAGTGTAGACTGCAGTGTGGAAACCTCCGCCCTTTTCCATGACTGTTACATCTAGAAAAGGCAGCTTCCCATCCTTTTCCGTCTCGTAAGTGAAACGCAGCACGGAACTCTGCTCAAATGCCTCCTTCAGCTCCTGCAGATGTCTGACATCAGGTACCTGTGTAAAAATGTCGTCAACATACCTGCAGTATATGGCCGGTTTCAAGTTCATGTCGACTAAGACTTTTTGCTCGATGGTACCCATGTAAAAGTTTGCAAACAGGACACCTAGGGGAGAACCCATGGCGACCCCATCTACTTGCTTATACATGTGCCCATCCGGGCTCAAGAAGACCCAAGAAGGCCTGGAAACCCACTTCGGCCAATCATTAGCCAGATACCCACACCCACGTACAGACTGACGAAGCGACTCAACGGCCTGCTGACTCCTTATGTTCCTTGCGCCTTCAGCCTGAAGTCTCCAAAGGAATTTGTGGACTTACTGCGGGGCACACGGGCCACAGGGATAAGAGCCTCGTTGGACGTAGAATCGCTGTTTACCAACGTACCTGTGGACGAGACAATCGGAATGATAGCCGACAGAGTGTATCGTGATCCAGCCTGTACTCCTCTTGACATGCCAGAAAGTATTCTGAGGAAACTACTCCAAGCTTATACTAAAGAGGCACCCTTCTTGAGCCCGGATGGGCACATGTATAAGCAAGTAGATGGGGTCGCCATGGGTTCCCCCCTAGGTGTCCTGTTTGCAAACTTCTACATGGGTACCATCGAGCAAAAAGTCTTAGTCGACATGAACTTGAAACCGGCCATATACTGCAGGTATGTTGACGACATTTTTACACAGGTACCTGATGTCAGACATCTGCAGGAGCTGAAGGAGGCATTTGAGCAGAGTTCCGTGCTGCGTTTCACTTACGAGACGGAAAAGGATGGGAAGCTGCCTTTTCTAGATGTAACAGTCATGGAAAAGGGCGGAGGTTTCCACACTGCAGTCTACACTAAGGAAACAAACATAGGAATGTGCCTAAATGCCAACAGCGACTGCCCCGACAGGTACAAGAGGAGTGTTGTTAACGCATACGTCGACCGTGCTCTCAGCCACAGCTCAGAATGGAAGCAAGTCGACGAAGAACTCTGTAGGGTAAGGCAGGTTCTAGTCAATAACGGCTTCTCCAATGGTTTCATCGAAGACATCATAAGAAGGAAAGTGAAAAGCCATGCAACCTCTGAAGAGACAACTAACACAACACCTATACCCCCTATTAGACTATTTTACAGGAACTTCTTTTCCACAGCTCATAAAACGGAGGAAAGGGTCCTGAAAGATATTGTTAATAGAAACGTTATCCCTACAGACAAAAATCAGAGGATACAACTGACGATTTACTATAAAACCAGAAAAACGGCCAGCCTACTCATGAGAAACTCTCCAGACACAAAACAGAACGCTTTAAAAGAGACTAACGTCGTCTATGCCTTCAAATGCCCACTTGGGGACTGTAAGCTCCAAAAAACCCAGTATATAGGCATGACAACAACATCTCTTTCTAGGCGTTTAACGATGCATAAGCAACAGGGCTCCATTAAGGAACATATAATCTCTTCCCATAACCAAACCATCGCCAGAGAAATCCTAGTAAACAACACAGAAATCATCGATAGATACAGCGATAGCAGGCGGCTTGACGTTTGCGAGGCACTACACATCAAGAAGTCAACACCAGCAATCAACAGCCAATTATTGCACAACTATAATCTACCCACTTCAAGACTCCGCTCCAATATAGAAGCATCAAGAAATATGGACCAATAGGCTTTCTACAAACACTTCTATTCAATACCCATTGTTTTCTGTTCTGTCTTGTGTTGATACTTTTAATACCCTATTAATATCCCCTGTTCTGTCTTGTGTTAATGCCACATCATCCTTCCCACCTCACTCAAATGTAGATATAATATCAGAGAGACGTAAGTTCTAATCAGTTGTGTATTTGTGAAGTCTTTGAAAATGTAATAAGTTTTACGAAACGCGCCCGTGTCGCGTCAGACTAGAAATAAAAATGAATTTTGGAGAAGTGATGTTTGATTTACCTCCAACAGTGAAGCGTAATGTACGAAAGATTGAGAAAATTCGTGTTAGAATTATTAATCTTACTTTTTCGGTCATATTTAATAATATATATATATATATATATATATATATATATTATATGTGTATATATATATATATATATATATATATATATATATATGTATATATATATATATATATATATATATATATATATATATATATATATATATATATACATATATATATGTATATATATATATATATATATATATATATATATATATATATATATATATATATATATATATATATATATATATATATATATATATATATATATATATATATATATATATATATATATATATGCAATTGACAATCACAAAACACTGATCATTTTATGCGGAAAATCCACAGAGAAATATGAAATGAGGTGAACGTTTCGGCTTGTTAATTAAAGCCTTTGTCAACACCAGACTGACTAGAGGAGAAGGACTGATTGATTGATGAAGATTAAGCCACCCAAAAGGTGGCACGGGCATGAATAGGCCGTAAGTGGTGGCCCTTTTGAGCCATTACCAGTATCAAGAGCTGATACTGGAGTTTGTGGAGGTGCGACTGCACCCTGCGTGACGGGAGATGTCTCCCGTGAGAGGAGAAGGGAGAAGGGGGAGGATATATAGGCCGACACCTGACCAACCCATCCCTCGGGAAAGAATTAACCAGAAACAGGTATAGCTTAGCTTAGAATGGTCAAAGAGGATTAAGCGGTCAGAGAATAAGGATGAAAGATTAAAGAAAAGCCTCATGAACACACAAAATATGAATGTAAAATTATAATGAGACATTGTAAGCCTCTCTATCAGAGTTTTTTTTCTTAAACTGTTGTGCAATATTATAACTTAAAAATGGATCACGTTTGTACATTCCAGTAATAACATTAAGAAGATTTGGACACTGATTAGAGCAGACTCAATTAAATTCAGTTCCACGAAATCCCCACAATTGGTAATGCTTTTTGCCCCATTCCAGTTAATATTGTGATCGCATAAACTCGTATGTAGATACAATGCATTAGACGTTTGGGCAGTACCTCCTCTGTCGTCCTCATACTTCGGTTCGTTGTCCTCACGCTTCGGTCTGTCACCATCACACTTCAGCCTCTCGTCATCAATACGTCTCTCTGTCGTTTTCGCCGATGATCCCATCTTTCATCTCCACCTTAATCTGTTACTTCATCTTCCTCGACTTTCATCGAACCTTCGACTTTCTTCTTCTCCTCCTCCATGCTCGCATATCAGCTTCTTCCTCTTCTCCCGTATCGCTCTACTACACAACTCCAATTCTTCTTCTTCAACTCTTCCTCGTTCTCTCAGAGCTTCGTCAAGTACTGTACTACACTCGGCTGTACTCGACCATACTTGTTGTTTTACCTCTTCTAAAGTGCTAGTTAGCCTCTCTCCATACGTACTGTCTCTTCTCACTTCTTCGTCTTGGCTATCACTCCTCTTCACTATCACTCCTTTCCGCTTCCCATGAAACGCATCAACTTCTGACATCTCACACAACTCAATATCATCATCCCGACACTTATGTTCCTGTGGACAACTTTTCACTCTACTCTCGTCCTCAGTCTGTCCACGTTCTTGTTTACCTCTGTTCAGCACAGTCATCTCCACTTTCTGATTCTCGATTTTAGCAGGCTGAGCTTCACTCAGGTCCACTCTATTCATATTACTTCTCTCCGGAAGGGTCATCTTCATTTCTGACCTCTCCTTGCCCTCATCTTCATGAGCTAGCCCTTCACCAAATAGCTACCCTGTCTCCACGTCGGTCTCTTCCCTCGGTGGAGTCGACACTGTCACATCTACTCCAGTGTCTCCTTTGTCGGCCACCTCTGCCCTCTTCACTACAGGGGTAATGTATACAATGACTTGGCTGTCTTCTGACTCAGCGTCTAGGATGCTACTCAGGTCTACTCTCTCAGGTGTCCCATCAGTACCATAGCCCTTCCAGCACTCTTCTGGCACAGCTTCCGCCATGAGCTCCGGCAACACCTTCGACCCGCATAATTCATTACCAAGGATTACCTGTATCCCTGGAACAGGTATGTCAGGGAAAACTCCCAACATCACCTCTGCCAACAAATAATCTGACTTCAGCCTGTCACCCTTAGACAATAACCCATGCACCTCTTTTTTCCGACTTCTCAAAATCAGACTCTGATTTGCTCGGGTATTTCTTAGGATACTTACTTCCACTTTAGGTTGGTCTTCTATACTTACCCAACCTCTACTAATGAACGGGTTATTCCTCTCGTTCGTCAAGACCACTTTCTGCAGTTTGTCCTGTATCAAATTAATACATGCATGTCGGGGGTCACACATTGTGAGGGTCACAACTCTCTCTTGCCCTGCCGACAATCTTTCATCATGTGAACCACGTCCATTACATTTATAGCATCTTATTTGGAAGAAGTCTCTTCTATATCCCCCTGAGTGGCTTTGACTCTGTCCACTCGCATTTGAGGTTCTCTGCATTGGTGCACCAGCTGCAGTCTGCTGGATCTGGCTGGACTCCTGATTAATTTCTTGTTTAACTCAGTCATCCTCACTTTCAGACGAGGCGTACAACCTCATTTTCTGAGTTTTATGATACTTTCGTTTATTCGCCCATTTATCAACATTTTTCCCACTCCAAGCTCCCCAAGGTCTGCCACAATTTCATCTTATATCGCTCTTAACTCTGCTTTCCCTCAGCCTCTGTAATCATATCTGCCCTATCGGCTGCATCTCTCACATTTTTCACTCCTGTCTCCTGGAACTTAAATTTCATTTCAGGGTGCATCATTTCCAGACGTTTCTCAATAATCATCAACTGTTTCAAATTACCATAGGATTCTACACCGACAGCTTCAATCCATCTCTAGAAATGCCTTTCCAGATCTCTCGCTGTCTCGGCAAAAGTACTTGCAGGAGCCTTCGTCATTTCTCTGAAGCGTTTTCTGTATGCTTCAGGAGTCAACAGGAAAGAATGCAATACGCTTTTATTCAAGGTCCAGTAATATTGGCATTCCTCCAAAGACAACTGGGTATATGCCTTTTTGGCAGCACCAGTCAATCGTAACTGTACCAATTGAGCCCACTCCACTTGTGGCCACTGTCTGATGTTGGCTATCTTCTCAAAATGTTCGAAGAAGCTCTCTGACTCCTCAGGCACGAAAAGTGGAATATCTTTCTCCCTAACTTTATTATCTCTTGGGTGTGATCAACCCGTTCTCACACTTTCTTTAAGTCAATATTGACTTATTAAATACGTGCATATGTGACATACTAATTTATTGTAAATAGTTTAGTTTACCTTGAAAAGCTTCATAGAAAACACCGACCTTACCTAACCTTCTTAGTATGTTAAGATAAGAATCTTATTGCTTTGTAATTACAATTATTACTTAACCTATACCTATAATTGGTTAAGTAATAATTGTAATTACGAAGCAATAAGATGCTTATCTTAACATACTAAGAAGGTTAGGTAAGGTCGGTGTTTTCTATGAAGCTTTTCAAGGTAAACTAAAATATTCACAATAAATTAGTATGTCACATATGCATTTATTTAATAAGTCAATATTGACTTAAAGAAAGTGCGAGAACGGGTTGGTGTGATACATGAGTGGTGCTCCCTGGCAACCCAGGTTCAATCCTATGCTCTGCCAAAGCTCTATTTGACTCTATCTCCCTTTGTTTTCTTTTCTCTTTTTCTTTCTCTTGTTGTAGCTCAAGTTCTCTTACCATGGTTTCCTCTTTTTCTTTCTCCTGTTCCAACTCCAGTTCTCTTATTCTAGGTTTCTCTTTTTATACCTCTAGTTTCTTTTTTTCTTTTTATTTTTCTTTCTCTACCTCTAATTTAGTTTTCTCTGCATCATTTTTCATCTGCAGTTCTAACTTTAACTTTTTTAGTTGGAACTGCCTCTCTTTGTCCTCTCGTTGCATTTGGAGCTCAAGCTGGAACCTTTCCAAGCTCCTATTCCGGCTACTCCTACTTGATCCTTGGGATCTCACTTCCTCGTGTCCATCATCTTCCTTTCCACTTTCAGCTCCTTTCTGGGTTCCATGCTCTGCCACTTCATTCCTGTCTTTCAACTGTCTAAGGATCTCCTTCATTCCGGCCACTTTGGATGACTTCACCTTGACACCACATTTCTCCGTTATCTGCTTTAACTGGTCTTCAGTGTACCCTTCCAAATCTTCAGATTTGCCTGACTCAACAAATGCTTGCACCTTTCCCATCCTGTCCTGTGGGGTCTTCCCAAGAGAGAGCAAATTCACCTGCACTCACACGGGTTACCTACTGCTGCAGTGGGTGTGTCAGTCCCACCTCCTGGACTCGAACTGTGGATGTGTCAATTCAATAACCCGGACAGGCCTCCCCCCAATATTCAATCAGGGAGGGAGGGGTTTTGGGTGTTGTCATACAATGAACTTTGGTCATTGGAACCAACCTGATACTAGCTTACCATCGAACAGAGACCCCAACCCCCTCCTTGACAGAACAAACAGCCGACCGCAGCAGTCACACTCCCGCTACCGTTGGTCGACCAGCAATAGACATCTGAGTGCGTGCAATTATTTAGATCACTCTGGTAAGCATCTGGTTCTAGGAGTAGGGTTCAGTGTCACCTTAATTCAGGGGTACAACTCACACTGCCTAGTTGTCATGAGTACACATCCGCTCTTGAGCCGCCCTGACTCCCCACACTCCCCTTACTATGGGATGATCTATCATTCCCCCCTTAGTTATAGTCCACTATTACCCAAATTATGTCCGTGTCTTTCATTACGAACCTGTTATCTCATTTATATGAATAGCTGATTCGTAACGTTTATTAGAGTAGCATTAGTATATATTATTCTATTTAGATGTAATATAGATAGTAGTGTGCTTGTATTACCAATTCTTTGTAAGAATGAGAGTATTATTTTGTGTCTTATCTGTTTAGCATTTATTCATGTTGGATATATGTCCAGCTAGGCTTGACAGATGTTTGTGGGATTAAGAATACCAACTTTGTCTTATGAGTGATGGGGGGGGGGGGGGTAGGAGTATGTTGTTGGCTGTTCCTTGACCCAAAGCTGTGTTTGTGAAAGTTTAAGTCGTCTGTATAAGTGTGTGGATGATTTGGCGGCTTGCCATATATGTTGTGCATTTTTGTATACTATTAGTATTAGTGATTTATTAGTTACTGAGGGGAACGAGTGTGAATCATCTCCCCATATGTTGTACATGAGGTAGGCTGCCAAGTTTATGCATGTTAGTTACTGTCCTTTTGTATGTCAGTATTTCAGTTATAGGCTAACCTTATGGAAGCTGTGCTACCTTTACCATTCACCTGTGAGGGTAAATTAAGTTAGTAGTCTTGCGTATCAGATATGCTGCACTTAATCTTGTGTACATGTGGCAGCAGTCAGACCCCGGCCAGGCCTACCATCTCCAGCCTGTGTGGAGGCCTAGAGCTAGATACTATGTAATTAGTTTGTACTACTTCATTTACTTAGATGTTGGTCCAGTAATAATTAGCTGATTTTGTTTTACCGTTTCTAAGTAAATGAAGGTTAGACTTGCAGAGAGAGCTTAGCAAGGAATTATTTAGGCCTAGGGCATTCGAATACATTTGTCTGAACGCGGGCTGCATGCAAGCAGTGGCGTGGGTGTTTGAGCCAGTTGTACTCGGGAGCTGTTCGATGGAAGACGTGGACTGGTGATCTCAGGGCATGGACCCCTTAAAGGTTTAGTAGGATTAAGTCATTTTAAGTAGACAGTAGTGGAGTTAGCCAATCATTTTAGTATTACCCACCTGAGTGGGAATTCTTATTATTGTGTTTGCTTAAATAGCCTAGTGCACAAGTCTCTGTCTCCCTTCCGGAGCTGGTCACGTGGTATTGTGTTAGTCTGAGTGTGTTTAAGCTTGTTTTATTATTAAATGTTGCCTAGAGGAATTATACTGGAGAAATGTAGTCACGAGTTAAGTCACGTTAATTCTAACCCCCCCCTTTTTTCCGTGCTGTTATGGGGAGTATGAAGTGTTACGTAGAAGGGCCAATAGCTAAAATCAAGATGTGTCAAAAATAGTGGGATAGATAGGCCCAGCCCCAAAGGAACATAGGTTCCTGTTAATGCTTCAAGGTCTTAGAAACAGATCTGTTGTCTAGAAGACAATCACCTACACCACTTCAACAGGATTAAATTAATGGATATACCTCAAAAACTAACTTATTTATTAAACCCTACAATAACCCCCCATATACATTACTATAATAAAAAACACTTTACCACACTACCTTACGTTAACTACCTTGTCCACTTAGATAGGATACAAGGCTTACACTTGGAAAAACTAGGGTAAATTCTACTTGAAAAGAACTCGAAGGCTTGAAGCAGCCTGGGGTAGCTAAGCCCCACGTGGCACCCTAGTCACAACACAATGCACTTAGGGATGCCCCAAAACACTGGCTTAGACTACTCAATAACTACAACTTTTGCCAGAGACCAGTTGCACAGGGTTATACTTAACTAAGAGAATCACTGTAGACTATGGTAAGGAAAAGGGAGAAGGAGGAGGAGAATGGAGACAGAGCCACACAGGGAAGATGTTGCCACAAGGAGAGCCAGGCCAGGGAAGATGTTGCCACAAGGAGAGCCAGGCCAGGGAAGATGTTGCCACAAGGAGAGCCAGACCAGGGAAGACCGACCTAGAGCTCTGATACCTCTTACTCTGATCGCTGCTGGCCAGCTACTCAGCTGATGGTACAGTAGCCATCAATCCAAGTCTACTCAGACATTCTTTACTAGTTACTTTAATCATTTCTAAACATAGTTGATAACTAGTTCAATATTATGTTTAATAATCAACAAGCACATAGTCATAATGCTCTGTGAGAAACAAGATTCGTCTTACGTCTGGCTAGAAAGACATGAACAAAGGTATGAAACGTTCCAAGTATAAACGTTATGTTAACTAACTATCCTTCTTACAAGATTATTTGTAACTCAGTTTGACCTCTGGTTTCCACTAAGAACCCAGGGTCGTAACACTCCTCCCCCTCTTCAGAGAGAAAAAAAAATGTGGCTACTAGAATATTAGTCATATTTTTTTTTTTATAGCATACAGAGAATAAAAAGGAAAATCTGTGCAATAAAAGAAAATCAACCAAACCAAAAATTTCTCTGCAAGAAAAAGCACAAAGGAATTCTCTGAAAAAAGCACATACCAAAAAAAAAAAAAATGGTGAAGTAAATAAATTTTACACGGAATATTTAATGTCACAGGTGAACCTAAAAAAAAAAATAACTAAAACATGACAGTTGGTATATGGCTTCTTGTGGCTCAGATGAATGTTACTCAGATAACTGGGACAGCACATCGGCTTTCACATTGAGTCGGCCCGGTAGGTGGATAATGGAAAGTTTGAAGTCCTGTAGGTACAATGCCTACCTGAGGATGCATTTATTTTTCTCCTTCATCTGGTTTAAGAACACTAGTGGGTTATGGTTCTTGTACCCTTCCACTATATTACCTGTTAGATATACTTTAAACTTTTTACATGTTAACACTAGTGCCAACGCTTCTTTTTCTACCACTGAATAATTGCGTTGTGCCTTGTCAAATTTCACAGAGTAATAGTATACTGGGTGGTCCATTTGATCATCCCCAGTTTGCAACAACACTGCACCAGTACCCGAGTCAGATTCGTCAACATGAATTTTAAACGGTCGGTCACACCTTGGACTAGCGAGCACTGGGGCAGAAGCTAAGATCAATTTCAAATTTTTAAATGCCTCGGCACAGTCTGTTGACCACTTCAATTTAATGGCCATCCGCAACAAGTCCGTGAGAGGCGTGGCGACACTGGAAAAGTTCTGACAAAAGCAGCGGTAGTACGCACACATACCGATAAATCTTTGAACGTCCTTTTTAGACCGGAGCACTGGATATTCCAGAATGGCACTGATTTTATCTTGCTGAGGTAACACTTTTCTTTGGCCCACTTCATAACCGAGATACGTCACTGTGCCTTGGCCAAAATGACACTTTTTAGCATTTAAAGTTAGGTTTGCACTTTTCAGAACTGTGAACAACTCGCGTAACCTAGCTATGTGGTGAGTCTAATTACTATCAAAAAGCACAATGTCATCTAAATATGCCCGAAAATTTGGCACACTAGTGAGTAGAGAGTTCATTAGCCTTTCGAACGTTGCAGGGGCATTACGCAAGCTGAACGGTAACACTTGATACTCGAAGACACCATCGGGTGTTACGAATGCAGTTAGTTGCTTGGCACGTTCGGTGAGCGGGATCTAATAGTATCCTCTTGAGAAGTCGAATTTCGAGACGAACGTGGCGTTTCTGATCTCGTCGATGCAGTCTTCTAGAAGGGGCAACGGATAGGCATCCACAATGGTCACCTTATTGAGCTCTCTTGAGGTTATCTTGAGTTGATTTCGGGGCTTTAGTGTCCCCACGGCCCGGTCCTTGACCAGGCCTCCACCCCCAGGAAGCAGCCCGTGACAGCTGACTAACACCCAGGTACCTATTTACTGCTAGGTAACAGGGGCATTCAGGGTGAAAGAAACTTTGCCCATTTGTTTCTGCCTCGTGCAGGAATCGAACCCGCACCACAGAATTACGAGTCCTGCACGCTATCCACCAGGCTACGAGGCCCCCTATCGAGCTGCCGATAGTCGGTGCATAATCGCCAGGAGCCATCTGGTTTGGGGACCAAAAGGCAGGGCTAGCACCAAGAGCCCTGGCTCGGCCAGATGAGGCCGTGCTGGAGCAGGAAGTCGACCTCTGTCTGTACGATGGCCTTCTTTTCCGGACTCATCCGATAGGGTTGAAGGTGAATATGGTGAATGGGGGTGTAATCCGTCAACTTGACATCATGGTAGATGGCATCAGTCTGGGTCTGGACCTCCCTGAACAGACTTGAGAATTCGTTAAGTAACGACTGCACCTCTTCACGTTGGGCCATCTGTAAATGGGACAGTCCCTCCTCCACAGCATCCACAGAAATAGAATTTTTGAGAATGAGATTAGTTGGGTTTCTAGAACAATCATCCCCTCCGTCACTAGAAAAGGAAACATTGTTAGTGCGACGGGCCTGGGGCCCTGGAACTTCTTCAGCCGGTTCAAGTGTACGAGCATTACCTGGTTATGCTTGTCAGAGTGCCTCACTTTGAACGTGAGGTCCCCAGCCTTTTCTGTCACAATACAGGGGGCCTTCGTACTTGTGAGACATATTGTTCCCTAGTCGAGGCTTTAATACCAGGACAGGGTCACCAGGCTGAAATACCCGCAACATAGCCTTAGCATCGTGTCGTTCTTTCATATTTTCTTGGGCCTTCCCAAGATACTTTAGTGCAGCCGCCTTGCAATCCCTGAGTCTCTGGTGGTGTTGCGCAAAGAAAGCCGAACCTTCGGTCAACGTTACTTTCCCTAACAGATTCTCCTGTAACATTTGTAAGGGTCCACGAAGCTTATGCCCAAAGACTAACTCAAATGAAGAACAACCCAGTGAACTTTGTAACCCCTCTCGAGCAGCAAACAAAACATAAAGCATAATCTCATCCCAGGAGCTGAATCTAAAATAATTAGAAGAGCCAAAATTAAATACTACGAAGATAAATTTACTCAAACAAAGGGCAACATAAAAAAAACATGGAGCACAATTTCACACATATTGGGATCAAAAAAGATCTTAAATAACAAACCAATAATCCTGTCCAATAACGATGGTCTGCTTTCAGCCACTGATTCTGCTATTGAATTCAATAGGTTCTTCTCATCCATTGGGTCATCCCTTGCTAATGATATTCCATCTTCCAGTACTAATGTTCAGGACTATCTTACAGGTAACTACCCACAGTCTCTGTACCTAACGCCCGCTAATTCCACTGATGTAAATGAGGTAATCGTTTCCCTTAAGACCAAGTCTAGTGCCCTTGCGGAGATACCAACTAATCTACAAAAAAGCCTCCAGATCTTTAGCCCCTGCCATTGCATTGCTCTACAACAAGTCACTTGAACTCAAACTTTTCTAGATATTCTAAAAAAAAAAGCGAGAGTAACCCCAGTCCATAAATGTGGTGATCTCACTGATATCAACAACTCCAGACCTATATCAATTCTGCCAAACATGTCAAAAATATTTGAAAAACTAATCTACAAGCAGCTTTACTCTTATCTAGCCAAACACAATATACTAAGCTCTTGTCAATATGGCTTCAGACCCAAAAAAAGCACTAACGATGCACTTATTAGTATGGTTAACTTGATACATACAATACCTTCAGTCCTACCTTACAGACAGGCTCCAGTATGTTTCTGTGAATAATTCCATTTCTCCGACACTACCTATAAACATCGGTGTTCCACAGGGCAGCATACTTGGCCCTCTCCTCTTTCTCATCTACATTAATGACCTTCCAAATGCCTCGCAACACCTGAAACCAATCTTATTGACTGATGACACAACTTTCATCTTCTCCAGTCCTGACCCTCTTGCTCTAAATGTCACTGTGAATACTGAACTAAATAAAGTCCATCTTTGGCTAACTGCTAACAAACTCACTCTTAACATTGACAAAACTTTCTATATCTTGTTTGGTAATAAATCCTCAAATTAAATTAATTTAAGAATAAACAATAAACAAATCAGTAGTAAAGTTGATGGTAAATTCCTTGGTGTCCTCATCGATAACAAGCTGAATTTCCAGGGACACATTCTAAATATAGCAAAAAAAGTTTCTAAAACTGTTGGCGTTCTTTCTAAGATCAGATATTATGTTCCTCGCCCTGCCCTGGTGACGCTCAATTACTCTCTCATCTATCCTTATCTAAACTATGGTATTTGTGCTTGGGGTTCTACTACCCAAAATCATTTACGTTCTCTAATTACCCAACACAAAGCTGCTATTAGAACAATATCTAACTCTGGGTCCAGACAGCACTCGGTACCCTTACTTAAATCTCTGAATATGTTAGACATTAAGTCACTGCACATCCTCTCTTGTGTACTCTATATATTTAAAACTCTGAATTGTAATGTCAATCCTGACCATCAACGCTTCCTAGAAGGTTGTAACAGAACTCGTGTGCACCAACCCAGAAACAAATACCAATTTGATATTCCAAGAGTACGACTTAATCAAACTAGGAATGCTCTACAAATCAAGGCACCCAGAATGTGAAATGGCTTTCCCAACTATGTCAAAGATTGTACCTCTCTCAACCAGTTTAAGATGAAAACTAAGTACTACCTAATTAACTCCATGTAACCTACCTTACTTCTAAATGTCAAACCATGTCTTACTATTTAAAAAAAAATAAAATGCTGCTTGTTGACCAACTTGTATATTGGCTATTATACATGTTCCCCCCTCTTTTTATCTTTTATTATTTTGTTTTCATTCAACACAATTTATACTTTAAGCTCAATTACTATTACGTTTTAGTCTAAGTATTTTTAGTCTACCCCACCTCTCCTTGCCTGAAACGCTATGCGTACTAGGGGCTTTATGTATTGTATGTACTACCTCTATTTTTAAATCTAACAGAATGTTTGTACTGTAACGCTGCTACTATATATATATATATATATATATATATACTGTTCCTAAATAAATTATTATTATTATTATTATTATTATTATTATTATTATAGAAGCTGTGGGAATTCTCACACGATGTCTTCAACATCTGCTTAAGTGTTTGATGGAACCGCTCAATTACCCCCTGACTCTGTGGATGGTATGGGCTAGAAACTTTATGAGTTAATCCATGGTCCTAACAGAATTGTTCAAAACTGTCAGACTTAAAATTAGTACCATTGTCGGTTTGCACGACCCGAGGCAGTCCTAAAGTAGAAAAAAATTGCAACATACGAGCAACAACAGTCTTTGCTCGGATATTCCTTACAGCAAAAGCCTCAGGATAACAGGTCGTGATACACATGATCGTGACCAGGTAGATATTACCAGACTTAGTTCTAGGTAATGGACCAACACAGTCCATTACCACATGAGAAAATGGTTCCTCCGGCACGACAATAGGCCTTAGAGGAGCTTTAGGTGGTGTCTGGTTAGGTTTCCCAACAAGCTGACAAGGAATACATTAGTTACAAAATTTTGCCACATCGCTTTTCAGCTTGGGCTAATAATTTTTTTTTAAATTTTGTGATAAGAAATATTAATACCTTGATGTCCCCCTATAAGATCATCATGAGCAGCTGCCAAAATTCTCTCCCTATAGCAGGTAGGCAACATAACCTGGTGGACTACATCCCACTCATTTGATAAGGGAGAACTCTGTGTTCTCCATTTTCTCATTAAAATCTGATAATTGTAATAGTACCCAGTTGCTGCATCTACAACCTCCTCCTCCTGAGAGAGAGCTACATCGTGACATTCTGCAAGACTTGGGTCAGCTTGCTGTTAATCACTCAAGGAGGCATCCATGCCTTGGTCAGATGCCATTGGCCGAGGCTCAACAGTGTTCTCCTCCACATCCTCACTACTCTTGGTAGGAGGCGATGGTAGGCTCTCCACGATGTCCTCTGCCTCATCATCAAGTCGGGCCATGAATGTGTCCGCAAGGTCCACTTGGCTTTCACCACTCGGTAAGTTCCTCGTGTCCTCGGGATTTACCACCTTGACAATTACAGGGCTGCCCTTACATTTAAGTCCCATACCTCTGGTCACCACGCACACAGGGTACACCACATTATCCACTGTGGTGGGTAGATCCAGGGAAACCTTAGTGGTAGGCAACATAATAGGCAGTCTGGAGTCCCCTACCTTATCCCTTGCTAAATCATTACCCAAAATTACATCAACATTAGGGAAAGGTAGGTAAGATGTGACTCCGACTGTACAAACACACTTGTGGAAATCAGATTCCAGGGTGACCTTACAGAGGGATACTGCTCGAGATTCACTAGTGACACCGTTTACCAGTACCACCTCTCCAGTGTCGAGAGTGTTGGCACCTTGCAATGCATTCTCCAAGATTAAAGTCTGGATGGCACCGGTGTCTCGGAAGATCACCAAGTCCTTCCAGGTAGAACCCTCAGACAAAAGTCTCCCCTTCGACAAGAATGGGGTAAGCAGGTCCAACCACTGTGGGTTGGAGGTCTTACTCCCTAACCCTTCAGAAGGCCTCAAGCCCTGTGTCACAACAAGAGCACTGGGTCTTTTTTCCGGGTGTCGTTGCCAACAACGGCTAGTAATGTGGTTTGCACATTTACAGTGACCACAGATTCGTCGGGGAGAAGAGACATTACTAACAGGATTGCCCTTTGGTTCACCCTTAGGTACCATGGGGCTAGACAATTTAACAGAGATAGTTATGTCTGAAACAGAAGGTGCATTAGTTATAGGGTTAGAATGGGCTGGTCTGGACTGGCTGTGGGTATAAGTTTTGTTACTCTGTGGGCTATAATTATTTTTATTGGGCCTTTTGCCCGCCAACTGGTAGTTCTCTGCCATCTTGGCCAAATCCATGATATTAGAATGTACCTCTGTCCTTTCTCGAAGGTACCATGCTACAGGCTCTGGCATATTATCTATAAAATTCTCTGCTAAAACTAAATTTTTGAGTGCCTCGTATGTTTCGGCTTTAGCCAAGCGAATCCATTTTTCAAACAATCTTATTTGGTCATTAGCAAATTCAATGAGAGGTTGGTTGTGAGTAGGCCTAAGGTTGCGATAAGCAAAAATATAAATAAATAAAATAAATAAATGTTTATTCAGGTAAGGTACATACATACAAGAGATTTTAAAAAAATTTATAGATTTATAGATAGAGCTAGTACATACAATGCCTAAAGCCACTATTATGCAAAGCGTTTCGGGCAAAGCGTTCCATGTACAAATACCATAGTTGAGATATAGATAGATAAGGGAGTAATAGAGAGTCACCAGGGCAGGGCGGGGTACATAATACCTGATCTTAGAAAGAATGCCAACAGTTTTTGAAACTTTTTTTTATATATTTAGAATGTGTCCCTGGAAATTAAGCTTGTGGTCCATGAGATCGCCAAGGAATTTGCCATCTATTTTGTTACAAATTTGGGTATTGTTTATTCTGAGATTTATTTGATTAGATGATTTATTGCCAAACAGAATATAGAAAGTTTTGTCAGGGTCAATGATCAGAGTAAGGGTAAGGGAGGTTAAGGAAGCTTGGCAGTGAGCTTCAGGTGTAATTTCATATGCCCTCAAGATCCGTTCCCTGACTTTACAATAATCAAAACAATCGCAGTCAGTCATGTTTATAAAAATATCTTGGACCTTGCCTCTAAGTCTTCCCTGTAGGATTTTCACCCACTCTTCCTTTGGCCAGTTCATGGACATGGCCAGTCTCTGAAAATGGTTGAAAAACCATTTTTACGTTTTCTTACTAACTAACTTACTTACGTTTTACTTACAAAAACTAACTTACGTTTTCAGGGTCTGACTCTAAAAATTCAGGCCAGTTATGCTTTTTATCATAATGCCTGGGGTTCGAGTCCCCAGCAGGTGGTGGTACAGCGGTATTTGCTCTTATTCTTTCCGAATCATTTTTGAGCCTTTGCTCCTCTACTCCATTTTGCTCTAACAATTTTGCCGCTTGCTCTGCTACTCTAGCCTTTTGCTCTACCAGTCTTAACTGGGTTAGTTGTAATTCTAACTCCATATTCCTACTAGCTACACTTTCCGCTGGACTGGGCTTGCATAAAGGTGTGTCACTTGGAAATAGTTCTTGGTCTATGCAATGTTGTAAGATTTCATTCACCAAAGGTCCACTTTTTATCAATGTCATTTAACTCGAGGCCAAATTCCTTGCCTAACAATACTAAATTAGATTTGGTGAGCTTCTTAATCTCTACCATTGAAGGTTCCTTTGCCAGTTCCTGTATTTTAGCCTCCATCACTAATTAATCAAGCTCCTAGCCAAAGTAAAAAATAAAACATAAAAATTGGAAAAAAATAAAAATTTGCATGGCCCCTATCACAAGGCCACACTTACCTCAGTCGTGAAGGGATCCAGCTGGGTGTCCAGTCAGTGGCAAGATATATCCTTTGCTAGGTGAGCTGGACCCTAGGTTACCACATAACCGTTCTGCAGAAAGCAAGAATTTTACTTTTGGCACTAAAAAATCTATTTTTTTTTAAATTTAGGCATAAATAGTTCCTCCCGGTCAAGCCAACCACTTGTTATGGAGAGTATGAAGTGTTAAGTAGAAGGGCCAATAGCTAGAATCAAGATGTGTCAAAAATAGTGGGATAGATAGGCCCGGCCCCAAAGAAACATAGGTTCCTAATAATGTTTCAAGGTTTTAGAAACAGATCTGTTGTCTAGAAGACAATCACCTACACCACTTCAACAGGATTAATGGATTCACCTCAAAAACTAACTTATTAATTAAATCCTATAATAACCCCTCATATTACTATAATATAACCCCATAATATAACCCCATACCCCATATATAACATAATATAACCCCATACCCCTCATATTACTATAATATAACCTCATAACCCCTCATATTACTATAATAAAAAACACTTTACCACACTACCTTCCGTTAACTACCTTGGTCCACTTAGACAGGATACAAGGCTTACACTTGGAAAAACTAGGGTAAAGTCTACTTGAAAAGAACTCGAAGGCTTGAAGCAGCCTGGGGTAGCTAAGCCCCACGTGGCACCCTAGTCACAACACAATGCACTTAGGGATGCCCCAAAACACTGGCTTAGACTACTCAATAACTACAACTTTTGCCAGAGACCAGTTACACAGGGTTATACTTAACTAAGAGAATCACTGTAGACTATGGTAAGGAAAAGGGAGAAGGAGGAGGAGAATGGAGACAGAGCCACACAGGGAAGATGTTGCCACAAGGAGAGCCAGGCCAGGGAAGATATTGCCACAAGGAGAGCCAGACCAGGGAAGACCGACCTAGAGCTCTGATACCTCTTACTCTGATCGCTGCTGGCCGGCTACTCAGCTGATGGTACAGTAGCCATCAATCCAAGTCTACTCAGACATTCTTTACTAGTTACTTTAATAATTTCTAAACATAGTTGATAACTAGTTCAATATTATGTTTAATAATCAACAAGCACAGAGTCTTAATGCTCTGTGAGAAACAAGATTCGTCTTACGTCTGGCAAGGAAGACGTGAACAAAAGAATGAAACGCTCCAAGTATAAACGTTATGTTAAATAACTATCCTTCTCACAAGATTATTTGTAACTCAGTTTGACCTCTGGTTTCCACTAAGAACCTAGGGTCGTAACACATGCCAAAGTACAGAGCTGGGGATTTTCATTTGGGTGACAAACTATTCTCGAGCCAGGTCATAACATAAGTGGCGACCATGAGACAGGACTTAAGCTGTTGGAAATTTCCAACACTAATACAATACTATTGTATTATAATAAATCATTATTATTATATACTAACTACAGTAGTCACTAAATTTACTATCAGTAATGTTAACATAAACTAACCATTATATCTGCGTATTAATGCTGGAATTCTTACGAAATCAAGCACCAATATTGCGTCAGATTATATCTAGTTAAACACATTTATTGCCAATGTGCTAGAGAATTGAATGTGGTTCTCTAAAAACATCAGTATTCTGTGTGATAATTATTTACGGATAACATAACTCCCAAATAATTCTATATCGAGAGTTTTTAGTTACAATTGTTATCAAGTAATAGTTTTTCTGTCATGCGTGAATGCCTTGGAGAAAACTAGAATCTTCTCCATTTCTCGTTTACCACCATAAGACGAGAAAGCAATAATATTTAAATCTCTAGAATCACAACCCAATCCTTATTAAAGTATTTCAACCACAATTGCGCGAAATAGTATTATTCGTGATAAATAATTTCTGTGGTGAATGCGGGACGCGGGTTGGAGAGGAAGGAGACGCCATTGTTGAGGCTGGTGTTGCGGAGTGAGCAGCCAGCGTGCGTACTTGGATAGAAGAAAGTCGTGGCGGCAGAGTCTGAGACACGTGGCGTTGGGATTATCAGCAAGAATTACACTGATACTCAACTTATAACGAATAATTATTCTTCCACGTACTCCATAGTGCTCGGTCAAACAATAACGCGTCGAGAATCAAGCCAAACTCTCAATCACGTGTACAACATCGTGGAAGTTTGAGACTGAGAGGCGATATCGGCAGACTTCAGCATATACTGCGCTCATGCTAAGTATATTTTCTTTCTTGATGCATCATTAGAGATTGTATATTTCGTGGGTAGTCTGTCGTTACATAGCGGGACGACAATAAATCCAATGTTAGTACCGCATTAATATTCATTTTCTATTTTCATAAATTTTGAGATTTAAGTAACCTAGTTCAATGCTACGTAATATCCTTTAAATTACAGCTCGTATGTGAGGAGTCAACGAGTCGTTAACTACATTCGTGTTATTCACCTCTAATGGCCTCTATGTGGAGATCCTGAGATCACGAGGACGAAGCACGAACGATGTCATAGAAATCGTCTTAAAGCTAAGACTTTTTGTACACATTAAATTATTCCAATTTATTATACATATCCATAATATTATCATATCGAGTACTTACTATATGAATTTGGAGATTGGTGTGTTTACTTAGATGATTGCTCTTTAATCCTAACAATCATTAATATTCTCTATTTGGATTTACCAATTGATTCTATAATATTTTGGTCATAATATTCTTTACTCAACAATGAACTGGTGACGAACCACACTAGTTCCTAGACGTATATGAAGTTCTAGCAATACCCCCCCCCCCCCAATGTAGGTGTTTGAGGCTTTGAATTTAGTTAATTAACCATACAGTCCATTATTTATTTAAGTAATTATTCTTTCTAATATTTATCCATAGACACTGGTTCTTCCTTGTGTTTCTAATGATCACTTTTTATTAGTTTCCCTCTTTTCTCAAAAGTGGGTGGTCCTTCGTTATTAAATTAAATAATTAAATAATTGAGTCAAGCCCCAGGTATCCCACATTATGGTCCTTATCGAACCGGATAGATATAAATATATATATACTAATTAGTAATAACTAATCACCGTGTGAAGTAGTCTAGACTAACCACATTAATTAATTGTGTCTACCGGCAGCGTAACACATAGGTTAGCCTAATTCACGCCAATTCATTGCTACTTATACCGCATGTATAAGGTAGCACTCGTGGGACACAGTCAATTATTCACAACACTTAGACCTATACCTCATACTGAAGTAAGAATCTTTAGGTCACCAGGAGCAACAGCTCATAACTTCTATAACATTCCACACTAACATCTGCGTTAGAGTGGCCTCACCATCTAACCATTATTTATTTAGGTGGTAATGACATCCATCCTACTCGACATCCAGCTGAGGTAATTAATCACCTTAAAACCATAATTTCCCCATTTAAACTCATCAGCAATTCGGTAGTATTCACATTGGTGGAACCTCGCCAACTGAGTAATAATAATCGTTGGGGAGTAACCCCAGAATATTACCAAAGAGCTGCCAAATATATAAACTTTACGCTGAAGAAACGAGTACGATTGGATGCCACTTACATTCAATTTACAGCCAGACCATACAGGCAAAACCTGACAAGAGATGTTGTACACCTGTCAGGTGAGTCTAGGTCACATGTAGTTGACAAATTGATCAACACAATCAATTACCACAAACGGCTGTGGCTAGCAAGCCAAAATTAACTGTACATAATTGTTTTTCACCTTTGTGTGCAAGTGCACATTTATATAAACTATAAAATCCAAAAAAAAAAAAATACAGCACAACTATATATTCACATTACTGCACCACAATATAATCTTTGCCAACCTTTATTAGGTAGGAATTTAGGCTGTGATTGTGCTGAATTTGGCACAAATGCAGACTAAATAAATTTGTAATTTCTTAGGTAGAAATTCTCACTACTAGGCTTGAGCTAGTTAGTAGTACATATATTATTCATTCTTGTGCTGACCCTATCAAGGGTGGGATTAAACCTTAGGATAACTCTGATTAGAGTATATCCATATTACTTATTCTTGTACTTATTATTCGTGTGTATACATTTTGAGTGCTGCTGAATGATCACCATTACATCTAATGGTGATAAAGATGAGCTAGCCGGACGAAAGTTAATGGTGAAGTTCGAGCACTGCTCAAAATAATTAGTTACTTCTTGTTAGGTAGGTAAATTAACCTCTGAACGAGGTAGTGTAGTCTATTCAAATATATTAGGCTATTATATTGATATTGAACTTCATTGAATGAGTCAATATCTCAGTTACCTCAGTAACAACTATTTACTGTCAAACCAACATTTACCCACCAAGATGGAAACGGATGACAAAATGAAAAGGACCCTTATCGGTCTGAAAGGTCATTTGACCCGACAGATTACCAAATGTCAAAATCTGCCACAACAGTCACCTGTTGACTACCTTGAATTAGAAGATTTACTTCAAGTTGCTGAAGGCAAATTCACACATATTAAGCAACATATGAATCTGTATTTGACAGAACTTTACTCAACTTCTATAGGTGATAGTGAACTTGAGGATATTGTAAATGACTTAGCCCAGTATGAAGATGATATACAGGTTAAGCTTCAACCCTTTAAAAAGCAAATTGCTAAAAACAAATTAACAATAACTTCTACTGCACATCCAGATCCTGATGTCAAATTACCTCAGATCAACATACCCACATTCTCTGGTAATGAGAATGAAAGTTGGGATGATTTCTGGAGTAAATTCGTGGATGCAGTAGACTCTAAAGTCAACATTCCTCAAACAACTAAATTCACTTATTTACATGGCTTGGTACGAAATGAAGCCTTGAAAGTAATCTCTAACATAACACTGACCAGTGATGGTTACACCTTAGCTGTTCAATTGCTCAAAACCAACTACGATAACAAGGAAAGAACTATTACTGTCTTAGTTCAAAAATTACTAGATTTACCATCTGCTAATAATTCTACCGATTCTCTCCAAACTTTCAGGCTAGAGTTAGAATCTTTACTCAAGGCCTTAAGCCTTAAAGTCCAAATTCAGACAGCTGAATGGATGACCAAAGTAGCTGTAAGGCGAAAATTACCGAGAGAAACTTTAGATAAATTGTGTACTATGTACAATAAAACCTTTCTGACCTTGAAAGAAATTACAGAAGGTCTACATACCTTAGTCGAAAGACAAAGAGCCAACCAAGATGGGAAAAGTGTTTCAAACTTCTCTACTAACTCCCATCGTAATTCCCCTAATGTTGACACCTCAGTCAAAGCCAAATCGACTTTAAATAAGTCTAATAAATTTAAACCTAGGACTGCTCCATCCACTGGAAAGGGGAGTGGTAATGTAGGTACTTATTCAGTATCTCCCTCTGATGTAACAAATGATTTGTCTGCTAAAGGGACAAAGTCAACCAGAGAGAGAAGGTGTCTGTTCTGTAGTCAAGAACATGCCACCTACCAATGCACTGTTTATCCTAACTTTAATACCAGGATTAAACGGTTACAAGAAATACACAGGTGCACCAAGTGCATGGGCTCTCATGATCCCAGTAAATGTGTAGTGCAACTACGTTCATGCAGTAGATGCAACAAAGGTATACATCATTATGCCTTATGTAGAAAAACTTCTACCCAATCCATGACAACTGGGGAGAATTCCACGAATTCTACCACAATACAATATTGCAAGGTACATCAAGAAATAAATGTACTTGCTACTGAGTCAGGCAATAATACCACTCTGCCTACAGCTCAACTCAAATTAATTAACGGGAAATCTAGAGTTAACACTAGAGGTCTTTTTGATCAAGGATCACAGAAAACCTTTATCACACAACAATTAGTCGAGCAGTTAAATTTAAAACCTGCCAAAAGTGTGAGATTGAATATTTCTGGTTTCTTGACTAATAGTGGAACTCGTGAATACCAAGTAGTTAAGGTATTAGTGAGACTTGGATCTTCCACTAGTCCAATACAAGCGGTAGTAGTAGATAAACTTCCTTCAGACCTGCAGGTCACAGGATTAGCTCGCACTGCGAAATATCTTAAACGAAACCGCATGAGGCTAACAGACTACAAAATAAATTCTGACTGCCTCACTGATGTTGGAATACTTATAGGCACTGACCATTATTATAAATTTATAACGGGATGCACCAGACAACACGGAATGAATTTGTTGTCATCTGCTGGAGGCAAGTTGCTTACTGGGCCGGTGCTTTTCCAACAAAATCCAGCGTCAACCAACCAACAATCTAACAATACAATAGTGGCGTGACTAGGCTTGGAACAGTCACCCCTACATTTCAGAGAAATATCTGAAGATAATGAGTCTGATCCACCTGTACATCGTCTGTGGGATTTAGACACTCTAGGTATTGTCCCTGAACAACCAAGCCCTGATGATATGTGGACTTACCAGCAATATCTGGATACAGTTGTCAATAAAGATAAACAATACTGGGTGAGACTACCATGGAAGTTTAATCATCCACAACTTCCAGTTAATTATTTCATGGCAGCCTCACAATTACAGTCTCAATTAATACGGCTGAAGAAGCAGCCAGACAAACTGAACATGTATCATCAACTAATCCAACAACAACTCAACAGTAAATTTATCGAAGTTGTTGATAATGATGACCGAAAAATAGGTCACTATTTACCCCATCACGCTGTGGTGAAAGATTCATTGACAACACCAATACGTATTGTCTTCAACTGTAGTGCTAAAGTGAAGCCAAACAGCGTGTCCTTGAATGAATGTCTCCAAACGGGACCTAGCCTAACACAAAGGCTACATGATGTGCTATTACGATTCCTTACTGGCATTTTTGCTTATACTGCTGATATCAGTAAAGCTTTCCTTAGAGTAGGCTTACAAGAAGAGGATCGTAATTACGCCAAGTTTCTCTGGATTAAGGACCCACTGGATCCTAACAGTGATATCATAACTTATCGTTTTGCCTCAGTGCTATTCGGAGCGACCTCCTCCCCGTTTCTACTTCAAGCAACATTAGATACACATTTCAGGAAGTCAAATAGCTCTTACAAGGCAGAAATCAGTGACAATTTGTATGTCGATAATTTCCAGGGAACTACAAATGATCAATCCAATTTGGTAGAAATCTACCATGAGGCTAACCGTGAGTTATTAGGAGCCAATATGCCACTACAATCATGGGCCTCAAATAATAAATCATTAAACCAGATAATCGAGAAAGAGTTTCCAGGTTATCAGGTGCCTAATCAATTGAAAGTTCTGGGTGTGAAATGGAACACAAGTACTGACGAGATGAATGTCAAGTCAGTACAAACCGATAATTCATCCCTTACCATGAGAAAATTACTCTCGTATGTCAGTCAACCATTTGACCCTTTAGGCTTACTTAGTCCTATATTAATAAGGAGCAAACTCCTAATGCAGGAATGCTGGCAGAAACATAGGGGATGGGATGATCCGTTGCCAACTGAGTTGCAAGATAAATGGCAGATACTCACAACGGATTTCAATCAGTTAGGTGTTTTGAAATTTCCTCGTAATGCTTCAGGACCAAACTTGCCCACAAATTTGCACGTTTTTTGCGATGCCTCTGGCAAAGCGTATGGCGCTGTAGCCTACTTAGTCAATAGTGCACAATCAATTTTGCTCACATCTAAAGCAAGAGTTACTCCCATTAAGAAGAGATCTTTACCTCAAATGGAGTTAACTGCATTGCTGGTGGGAGTAAGATTAGCTCATTGCCTGACCAAGACACTCAATAATATCCACTTTGGTGAAATCTTTGTGTGGTCAGACAATGAGGCAGTCTTACAATGGGTAAGAAACAACAACAATAAAACTCCCTACGTTAGTAATCGTGTTAGGGAAATTCATGAATTATCTGCTGGATATAAATTCAGACATGTTCCCACTAAGGACAATCCTGCAGATTACTTATCACGAGGGTTAACATTAAAACAACTTATCAAGTCTTCGATGTGGTTTAATGGACCTTCATGGCTTGTTAGTGGTCAGTAGCCCAAACAAAAGCCACAAGTCATAGTGACCAATATCACTACTCCCATGAAAGAACCAGAACCTCATCGAATCTTAGCTATTAATCCTCACCATTATTCTAACTCAAGTAAGTTATTAAGAGTGACAGCACATGTGTTTGACTTTCTTGCTAAGATAGGAATCAGACATAAGTTTCCCAATCCTATCCTTTACTGGATCAAACGTGCACAACAAGAGACATGTGGAGGTGAATATGAAAACCTTCCAGATAAATTAACCAAGTCTCTAGGTATCTGGTATGATGCCAACACTCATAATATATTAAGGTGTGGAGGACGTTTGCTTCATGCAAAAATTGATTTGGATACAAAGAATCCGATCCTTCTACCACGTCACCACATTAATACAAAACTTCTAGTTTTACATCACCATCAATATGGTACTTTGCATGGTGGAGTGTTAGACACTCTCACCGACCTTAGACAGAAATATTGGCTTCCTCAAGGTCGTCAAACAGTCAAATCAATTATTAAATTCTGTGTGATCTGCAAAAGATACGACGCTCCAGTGTGTCCTTACCCAGGACCTCCACCACTCCCTGAAGAAAGAGTAGTTCATCTTCGTCCCTTTGAGACCACTGGTGTCGATTACACAGGAGCCTTGCTTCTCACTGGCAATCCAGATAAGATACCAGTGAAAGCTTATATTTGCCTCTTCACGTGTGCTACCACACGAGGCGTACATCTAGAAGTGACTTCGGACATGAGTGCTGAAGCCTTCATCCAAGCTTTTCGTAGATTTGCAGCTCGCAGATCCTGTCCCAAACTAATGATATCGGACAATGGTTCAAATTTTGTAGCAGGAGAAGCCTGTCTACGAGAGGTATGGAATCATCCAGAAGTGCAGTCAGTCCTGCAGAGACGACAATGCCACTGGAAATTTATTGCTCCCAGAGCCCCCTGGCAAGGTGGGTTCTACGAACGTATGATAGGAACTGTCAAGAAGTGTTTAAGGAAGACCTTACATCGACAGAAAATTAGTTACTCCAAACTCCAAACACTTGTCGTGGAAATCGAGGCGCGAGTCAACAATAGCCCATTAACATACCTATCAGATGATTTCTCACAGAGAGAACCTCTGAGTCCCTCGCACTTAATACATGGAGGCCTGCTAAGCCCTCTAATACCTTTGGCAGAGGAGGACCCCGTCGACCTTTCACATGTAACCAGGAGTGACTTAGTAGAAAGTTACCAACATCTCTCATGAGTAATTTAAAGGTGGAATGAGGTATGGACTCGAGAGTACCTCACAGCTCTACGAGAGTACCACTACGGAGCTTCGAGCTCCTATAATAAAGTTCAACTTAAACCAGGAGACCTAGTATTGGTTGACAGTGATGGACCAAGGTCAGAGTGGCCCATAGGCAAAATTGTTGCTATCCACCCAGATCACCAAGGCATCCTGAGAGTAGTAAAGGTTTTGTGCCGAGGCAACACTACCCTAAAAACCTTAGATAAGTTGGTACCGCTCGAATTAGCAGAACGAGAGTGTTTATCAGAACCAGCTTCACCAACAGTTTCCGAGGACAACAATTCTGATCCACCGAGCAACCGCCCCACTAGAGCTGCTGCTCAACAATGCAAACGGAAACCACAAGCCTATTATAGCTCAGACCAAGAGCAAATAATTTCCCATCCAATTTGAGTAATCATGATGATACTGTGCTGTGATGTCAAGTAACAAATCGTTACAAGTCACAATGACCAAGAACATTCTCAGCACAGTGGATTCTCAGTTACTTTAAATTGTATGATTTAATTCTTAATTTGTTGTATAGGCTATTAATAATAACATTATTTCGTCTAGAGTATCTGAGAGTTTGCAAGACTTTAAGACTTTGTAACATAAACATTACATGTCATAGCGACACCAGTCACAGAGTTTATTGTAGGCTTTATTAGTCATTAACTTTAGATGATTCCCAATAACATGTTCCATTCAACGTGAATTTCTTTGCAAGACTTAAGTTTCTTGTATGTCCTTGCCAATTACGGGACATCCGTTATGTGTGTACTAACATACTAACATTAATACTAACTTCGGGATAGGTATGTCAGTACTCAACATTGCACTGCGACCCGAGAAATCTCCCCCTGGAGTTATGTTGGAAATTTCCAACACTATTGTATTATAATAAATCATTATTATTATATACTAACTACAGTAGTCACTAAATTTACTAACAGTAACGTTAACATAAACTAACCATTATATCTGCGTATTAATGCTGGAATTCTTACGAAATCAAGCACCACTATTGCGTCAGATTATATTTAGTTAAACACATTTATTGCCAATGTGCTAGAGAATTGAATGTGGTTCTCTAAAATCATCAGTATTCTGTGTGATAATTATTTACGGATAACATAACTCCCAAATAATTCTAAATCGAGAGTTTTTAGTTACAATTGTTATTAAGTAATAGTTTTTCTGTCACGCGTGAATGCCATGGAGAAAACTATAATCTTCTCCATTTCTCGTTTACCACCATAAGACGAGAAAGCAATAATATTTAAATCTCTAGAATCACAACCCAATCCTTATTAAAGTATTTCAACCACAATTGCGCGAAATATTATTATTCGTTATAAATAATTTCTGTGGTGAATGCGGGACGCGGGTTGGAGAGGAAGGAGACGCCATTGTTGAGACTGGTGTTGCGGAGTGAGCAGCCAGCGTGCGTACTTGGATAGAAGAAAGTCGTGGCGGCAGAGTCTGAGACACGTGGCGTTGGGATTATCAGCAAGAATTACACTGATACTCAACTTATAACGAATAATTATTCTTCCACGTACTCCATAGTGCTCGGTCAAACAATAACGCGTCGAGAATCAAGCCAAACTCTCAATCACGTGTACAACATCGTGGAAGTTTGAGACTGAGACGCGATATCGGCAGACTTCAGCATATACTGCACTCATGCTAAGTATATTTTCTTTCTTGATGCATCATTAGAGATTGTATATTTCGTGGGTAGTCTGTCGTTACATAGCGGGACGACAATAAATCCAATGTTAGTACCACATTAATATTCATTTTCTATTTTCATAAATTTTGAGATTTAAGTAGCCTAATTCAATGCTACGTAATATCCTTTAAATTACAGCTCGTATGTGAGGAGTCAACGAGTCGTTAACTACATTCGTGTTATTTACCTTTAATGGCTTTTGATTGTTGCCGCCGAAGGCGGCTAGTTTATTGTGCACCCCATACTCATCCTGTGAGCGGTTGCGCAAAAGCATTACAGAGGGCACAAAAGGTCTTTATCAGACCTCATCTTAGATTTTTACATAAACAATTTCTTCAATCCTTCACACCTTATAGATACAATGTCAGCTAGTTACAGAGAAAGTGCTATTACAAGAGCTACATATTTACAGTAAGTCATCATACATTAATGGTAGGTCTTATCGTTAATACATAATAGTTTGGCCAATGGGGATATTACAGAGTCATAGGGGAGCTTCTGTTTATTATTAGTCCTCACAATACACTACTTGTTTCTGAATCTCATATGTCGTTCATCTACTGGAAGCAAAATGTGGGTACAGTGCAAGGATTTCAGGTAATTTATCCATGGTAATAAGATAGGTTGCCATATCATACAGAGTGAGCCCAGACCCATCTCTAAAAGGCTCAATTTTACAACAATCCAAGATATAGTGTTCGAGTGTGTGTCCCTGCCTATGTCCACACACTTTACACTTTACTTCATCTAGATCCCTATACAAGCCGAACTGCCAGAGATACTTGTAGCCAAGTCTTATATAAACGAGCTGTGACAACATCTGTTAGTCTACTGACTTTGTTACTTGCCCCATACACATGTTTTACTTCACACATTTCATTGTGATGAACAATGGACCTACTAGTTCCAGTTTGCACTGTTCTACTTTCTTCAAATCCATCTAGGAGTTCTCGTCTAATGACACTTTTAAGGGACCTATTTGATAACTCAAGATTCCATTCAATACTGTCTTTATTTACTGCAGCCTTAGCAAGGGCGTCAACTTTGTCATGTTCCTGCATGCCAATGTGAGAAGGAATCCACAGCACCTTTACATTTACCCTCTTGCTAAGTATTCTTACATATCTACGTCTAGCTTCCAAGACAAGCACGTTATTACTTGATTGCAAACTGTTTATTGCTCGTAGTGAGGATAGGGAGTCAGAAATAATTAAGCTGTCTACTTCAGTGTTGTCAATAATTTCGAGTGCTACCAGTATCGCTACCAACTCGGCCTGCATTGTGGACGCCCAGTTACTAATTCGGATATTTCTTTGAATTGTGCTACCATCGGGCTGATGAGCAATAACAGCACTTCCTGCCCTCCCTGTAGCTGTATTGAGTGATCCGTCAGTGTATATGGTCTGTTCAATGTTGTTTTCAGCTTGTATATTGTGAATGTGCTCTATGGTGCTTAATTTAGCAGCAAGCTGAGCATGAGGGTTGCTTGTGATTAGTTTCTTGGTGGGGTATGCAGGGGTCAGGATGTCAAAAGGTACTATCTGCCAGGGTGGAAGGAAGTGCTGTACTCTTTCATCTGTATATACATCGTGCAGTCCCATCATTTTAATATGAGTGGCAGTTCTTTGAATCCATTTAGACTCGCTAGTTCCATTTCGTATGTGTTCTAACAGTGCAACTGACACAATGTTGTTTTTGTTATCACGCAGCAGCTTTAGTCCCATCATAAGATTAATTTCAAATATTCTATCTCGAATGCTAAGTATATTTAATTCTTTCCGCATGTTGAGAACTTTGGTAGTTATAGGACAGCCAAGTATAATTCTGAGTGCTTCATTTTGCATTTTTTCCAGTCTATCAATACTTTTGCCATTCTGCAGGACCAAAGCTGGTGCATGATAGTCTATCAGAGACCTTATATACGCTAAATACATCATTCTTGCTATTCTAATATTAACACCATATTTCGGGCTGTACCCCACTACAGTTCTGAGAGCCTTGAGTCTGTCTCTACATTGTTGATGTAACTTATTGACTGCAGTTGAGGTACAAGGGACAGAGACTCCAAGGTATTTGAAAGAAGAGACATAGTCTATTGGTATGTTGTCTATCTTAAGTTTTCGTGGTCCACTTTTGCGGTTGCCAATTTGTCTGTTAAATACCTTAGTTTTAGCAGCGTTGATTACAAGACCAAGGCTCTCACAAGCTGTATGTATACAATTTAAGACTGTTTGCATTTCGCGGTGGGTTTTAGTATGCACAAGGATGTCATCTGCATAGCTGATAGTGATGTTTGCCTGACTAGTTGGGATTGATTTTAGTAAAGCATTAATTAGAACATTAAACAAGGTAGGACTAAGTACTCCTCCTTGTGGGGTGCCTAGTTGCATTACTTTAGTTTCACTCTTGTAGCCTTGGAACAGTGCAGAGGACTTCCGGTTGGTAAGATAGCCTCGTATCCATTGTAATAAATGTCCCCCTATATCCATTCTCGCTAATTCATACATAATCACTTCCCTATTAGCAATATCAAAGGCATTTTTTAAATCAAGGAATGTTGTGTACTTGTGCCTTTTATCTCCATGAACAGTAAGAAAGGTTGTGATACAGTTGTGTACACTTTTACCATGTGTGAAACCATTGATATCAGGTGACATGTGCTCTTTAACTCTATACAATAATCTATTAAGCACCATTCTCTCAAAGGTTTTGCACATGCAACTGGTCAGTGAGATGGGACGGAAAGCATCAGGTTGTCCAGGCTTTGGCACAGGTACCGTAAGACTCGTGGTCCATGATACAGGCAACTGCCCAGTGACATAGCTGGCATTAAACAATTCTAATAATGGGTTACCGGGTACACGATGTAGGATTCTTAGAATATCATAGGTGATACCGTCCTCACCAGGAGCAGTGCTCCTGCCCCTGGAGAGGGCTGCATCCAATTCATAATCTGTATATGGAACATCACATTCATCATGTTGCTTGCTCAACATGAAATTTATGAGAGCATTTCTGTCTGTGGACATCTCCCGCAATTTCTCCCTAGTGCTAGCTGGTAACATTCCAAGGCTGGAAACCTGAGCCCATTTTGCAATTAACTGATTGGCTTTCTGTAGCGGGTTTGGGTGTGAAACTTGTTTACTATTTTTACCAATAATTTTGTTTATGCCTTTCCAGGCTTTGCCCAGGGGAGTATGCAGGTTAAGTCCACTAACAAAACCCTCCCATTTATTTTGTCTCAGTTCAGTCATTCTCTCCCTTGCCCCTGCAAGCGCGGTCTGAAACAGTTTTAACATTTGAGGAGTTCTAAGGTTCTTATATGCTTTACCTGTCTGTCTAGCAATTGATTTAAGCTTCTGTGTGGAGATCCTGAGATCACGAGGACGAAGCACGAACGATGTCATAGAAATCGTCTTAAAGCTAAGACTTTTTGTACACATTAAATTATTCCAATTTATTATACATATCCATAATATTATCATATCGAGTACTTACTATATGAATTTGGAGATTGGTGTGTTTACTTAGATGATTGCTCTTTAATCCTTACAATCATTAATATTCTCTATTTGGATTTACCAATTGATTCTATAATATTTTGGTCATAATATTCTTTACTCAACAATGAACTGGTGACGAACCACACTAGTTCCTAGACGTATATGAAGTTCTAGCAATACCCCCCCAATGTAGGTGTTTGAGGCTCTGACTTTAGTTAATTAACCATACAGTCCATTATTTATTTAAGTGATTATTCTTTCTAATATTTATCCATAGACACTGGTTCTTCCTTGTGTTTCTAATGATCACTTTTTATTAGTTTCCCTCTTTTCTCAAAAGTGGGTGGTCCTTCGTTATTAAATTAAATAATTAAATAATTGAGTCAAGCCCCAGATATCCCACATATGCATTGCCTTGTATTTATTACCTGGTAGTGTATAAGAGTATGTTTGATTTCAATTAGTTATTGAAAATCATTAACTTGAGCTGTCTTGCTTTTTTTTTGGCCTGTGCTAACTAACTTTGTTTTTTCAAGGAGCAGTGATTTTAATTTTTGTTGCCTGTGTTATGGCTTATTGTTTCTGAAGTTTATTTGATCACTTGCTGGTGTTATATATATTTCCTGAGCCTCTATAGTGAATTAACTAATTAAATAACTTTCCAGTGATTTTAAATTTCATTTACATTTTTTTTTGTGCTCTGATAATTTAGTGCCTTCCTAGGTACTGTACTGATTCTCGAGCCTTTTTGACTGTGTGCCATTTGTTTACCTGGAGAAGAACGTTTTTGTGAGCGAAGGTCTGACTATTATGCCAACACTTCTTTATTAAGGTGAGTGTCATTGCTTGTGCCAGTGGAGCATGCAATCCTTGTTTTTTACCTTTTATTAGTATCGTGCAGTGTTCGAAGTGCCCCAGTGATTTTAGTGAACCCCATTATTAAACCTTCATTATGGATGGATTGTATCCTAAGTTTTAGACGAACCTTCGGTGAAGGAACTAAAGCGTCTCACTAAGCCAGTTCTTGTGGTAATTGTCCAGAAACTGGAAGTCGCTCTAACCGCTCCCTTGTTGAAGAAGTCCCTGGGCACCTGGTGGATGATGAAAAGTTGACCCAGGAGGCTTTAGATGAGTTAAACGAAGGCTTCAGTAATGCCGTGGCTTTGAAACGTTTAGAGTTGGAGTTGCAACAAAAACAGACTAAGCAACTGGCTATTCGGCAGCAAATGGAGGCTGCTCTAGGAGCTTTAGGGCAAGCTAGGCTTGATGCAGGTGGAAACCCAAGTGAGGAACTTGCCCGCTCCTTAGCCGCTGCTATCTTGCACAGAGACGTAGTTTTACCTCCTTTCACAGAATAAGACCTGATCTTTTTTTAATCACTTTCCCAAAGTGGCAACCAGTCTTAAGTGGTCCATAGATCAGTGGGTAGCCCGGTTGCAAGGGAGATTGACGGGTAAGGCACAGAAGATTTTTGCGTCCTTACCTTTGGACAGGTGCTTTGAATATCAATTCGTAAAAGAATCTAATTTTAAATGGCTATGGATTAAATCCCGAGGTACATAGGCAAACATTTAGACAGCTCAGACGCTCATCCACTCAGTCGTATGTTGATTTCCTTAGGAAAAAGATAGTTTTTTTGAGAGATGGCTCCACTCCACTAGTGTTAATACTTTTGATGGCCTAAAAGATCTCCTCAAGGAGGAGTTTCTATCCTGCCTCCCTTATAAAACTGCAGGCCATTGGTTTAAAAATGTAAAACTAAGACTGTTCAACAAATAGCATTGCTAGCTGATGAACAAGAACTTTTGAATAAAATGCCTTACCGAGCTCAATATAATACTTCCCCTGTTACTACTAATGTTGCCAGACCCCCCTATGAGATCCCACACCACTACCACGTCTTCCACTGTGCCAGTGCAACTCAGATGACTTCTCCTAACCCTAAACCCCCGGTTCAGAATTCTCAGTCAAGTTTCAGACCTAACACTAATGTTAGAAGTTTAAATTTCGAGGGCCCCTCTAGGCCACAGTCTGGCCGGTTGTGCACTCCTTGTAATAAGAGAGGTCATCTTGTTCAGTCCTGTTTCCAGTTGCACCCTGAACTCAAAACTATTGGTTTTGTGTTGAGTTCATGGTGTCAACCCATTCAATCTAATTCAGTAACAGTTCGTCCCAATTGGAGAACTGTTTATGCCCCATACACATGTATATGGGACACCTATGGTGTGTTGATGGTCACTGAAAGCCAGTCACTATGCTCCGAGGCACAGGCACGTCTCAGAGTCTGATTGTTCGCCATGTTCTGGATGGCGAACCGCATGAAGCTTAACAGTAGTTTATTTACTAACTTAACCACTAATACAATGGGTGCCTGATATACTTTAAATTGGCGTCAGAAAGGCTATGGTTGCATTAGCAAGACTCTAGACGTCTGGCTAAACGATTCGAATCCACTCGTGGCGAAACACCTAACTTAACACAGTTGACAGTTAATCATTAACATGGCAACTTAACTACTGGTATACAAAGGGATCACAAGAGTTCCAACCGGATAATCGGGTAATGATGATATGCAATAAACACAATGGCACTGTCAATGGAACAGGCAATATCATGCACAATAATAATGTCAAACAATAACTAAATGTGTGGTGTATGTGAAGCTCACATTCACAGACGAGTGAAATGCAGTGATACCATACAGATAACCAAGCATTCACCGTCGATTCACCTATAACCTTTGACAGGTATGATTATGTGAGAACTGCGGTTGATCCCTCGGATCAACACAGACAGACACAATAAAACAATGACAAGATCTTGTACTTAAAGATGGGTTACCTCTCTTACTCACTCACTCATTCAGGCACATTTATGCAAGCACTTGTAGGTGGCCTGATAGCTGGTTTCCTCGTTCTGAAGTGAGACCATTGACGACAGGTTTCCCACAATCCGTACTTGACACGGGAGTACTCGCAGGAGGGCGCGCTGTATGTCACAGACACACGCACACACTCTGGCACTGGCGGTGAGTAAGGGTGGTGACGTCACATGGTACAGTGAGGGCGGCGGCGGGCGCCTCGAGGCTACACGAGGTACTGATGTACGAGCTACACGCTCTGGACCGAGTGGCGGCTGGCTACTGCAGGTTATGTGGTACCATGCAGGTACACTTGTGGTAAAGTCACATACAGGTTACTTATGCAGCGGCACTCCTTAGTTCACTCCAGGTCACTCACAGATGATCTCCACTTGTCACCAGGGGTTACCTGATACCAGTCTGTTTCGCTCTGGTGATTTGTCACTTAGACTTCTGAACAATATATTCACGAACGCGATTCCATGCAAACATTGGTATATTGAAAAGACGCTAAGTTTAACTTGACGGTGAGGAATGGACGGTGTTCAGTTTATTGGCCGATAGACAGAACAGGACACATCTTCTGTGTAAGGGCTCCCACACGAGAATGTTTTTGCCAGCGGCTCCGGGCATCTCGTCGGACACACACAAAAGAGTTACAATTTAACAAATAGCATTGCAGCAAATGAGCGGGAACCAATCATAATGACCGTTCCCTGATCAATAGGAGAGGTGACGTCATGAACACGTCACGACCACGTCACAGTTATTCTCCATCGTGCAGGTTGAGGTTGACCTCAGGGTCAGATGCTGTCCTGTCGCCTCACTGGCGTCTCTCACGCTGGCACCTCCTATGTACTCACTGACCCTTTGTGGCAAGTATGCTTAACTTCCCTGTATCTGCTTCCTGCCTGGACATACGGTGGTCTCTGTATTATAAACGTATTCTTGGTTAGGTCGGCATTCTGTAGATACCCAACATGCCAGTTTATTATCCAGGGTTAACAGAGATAGGGCCTTGTGCACGAAGTCGGTGCACTGTGCACTGCAATGAGCCATTCTAGTCAGCTGTGGGAGAATCTTGAGAGAGACACTCTCACATCACACCCCAACAAAGACCAAGCCCCACATAGTGGTGCTCGTTCACCTCACGCTGCTGACGCACGTGCACGTACTGAGTGCACGTGGTGCGGCTTGGTCGAGCGGACCCCGTTTTCTATATTGCTAGGCGAGGCGGGTCCTCGTCTAGACTATTTCCTTCTGTTAAGTGAGGAATGTCTTCAGTCACCGGGTCACATGTGGCTATCTGTTCAGGTCTTGAGCAGGAACTGTGGTTGGACGTAGCTCCAGCTCTGGGTCGGCTCAACGCCTTGAAACCTTAAGTGGCGCTAGTCTGTCCATTGCCTCTCTCCACCTTTGTCATGCCTGAAACATCAGAGGCACACTGGGAACTAGTGTCTGGTGATTCGTGTTGCATTACCTCGCTCATGTCTCCCTCGTTCGACGTCTCATTAATCACCCCTGATCTACTCAACCAGTCAGCACCAACCTTGTCAGCTCCCTTTATGTAAACCACGCGGAATGTGAACTGTTGAAGGAACAACACCCAGCGCATTATTCTAGGGTTTGCGTTTTTAAGCGTGCCGATGTGGCCAAGGGGTTGGTGATCTACTTGAAATGTGAAACACTTACCGTAGAGATACTGGTAGAATTTCCTTACTCCCACGACAGCAGCGAGGAGTTCCTTTTCTACAGTGGAGTACTTCTGCTCAGCATCGCTCAATTTACGACTGGAGTACGCAATTGGCCAGATTTCACCGTCGTACTCTTGCATGAGTACAGCACCAATACCTGTATTTGAGGCATCTGTCCGGATGGTGTACTCCCTGGTAGAATCTGGTAGCCTAAGGATGGGTGCTTTAGTTAGCTTCTTCTTGAGCGTCGAGAATGCTGAGTTCTCCATTTCTGTCCAACGTACTCTAACAGGTGCATTCTTCTTGGTGAGATTAGTTAGCGTAGTTGCTATAGACGTGAAATTGGGAATGAAAGTTCTGTAGTACCCTGCAAATCCCAGGAATGACTTAACCTGTGTCTTGGTGGCAGGTGGAGCAGCTTCACTAATCTTCTCAGGCAGCGGCCTGGTGAACCCTCCCCCTATCACGTGACCAAGGTACCTGACCTCCTTGCACCTCAACTCACACTTAGTGGGTTTTGCAACCATTCCTACTTCTTGTAGTCTTGCCAACACTTGCCTTAGCAAGGTCAGATGTTCTTCCCACGTAGCAGAGTGGATGAGCACATCGTCCACGAACACTTCTACTACAGTAATTCTCCCCAAGACCTTGCGCATAGTTCTGTTGAACACGGCTGGGGCGTTCACCAGTCCAAAAGGAAGAACTGTGAACTGGAAGAGACCTTCGCTAGTCATGAAGGCAGTGCAGCGCTTACTGTCTTCATCTAATCGAATCTGCCAAAATCCTTTTGTCAGATCAAGCTTGGAGAAATAGCAACTGGAAGCTAACCTCGAGAAGATCTCATTTTGATTGAACATTGGTTCAGCATCAAACTCTATGATGGAGTTCAACTTCCTGAAGTCGAGGCAGATGCGCACACCTCCCCCAGGCTTCTTCACTAACACCATCGGGCTTGAGTATGGTGAGGCCGACTTCTCTATTACTCCCGCATTAATCATAGATGCCAGTTCTTCTCTCACCTGTGGTACAGGGTGATGAGGAACAGGATATGGTTTTGTGTGTACCGCTTGCTGCTCTAGCAAAGGTATGCATACCTTATATGTATGGTATACATAGGTATACCCTCTACCTTTGCTACCTTAGTGACGTCAGAGAGTACCTCCTTGTACTCTGCTACTAGTCGAGTAACCTGGTCGACTTGATCTTCAGACAGCTGATCATCAACCTTAACATCTCGGTGTGTCTCCTGCTGCTGTTGATTGAAGAGACCTGGTTGACCTACCTCCTCGTCGGTGGTTATCACTGAGACACCGCGGCGATCGTTGCTGAGAGCAGAGGGTGGTCGATTGGCCCTGTCGATGTCGAGCCCTTGGTCCTCTCCTGTTCTTACGTCTTACATGCTTCTTCGGCTTTGTGGATCCATCTACAGGTGGGTCTTCGTAACGTTTGAGCATGTTGCGTTCTTTTGCTTGTTTCACCTTTGCAGACACTCCCTGAATGTCTCGTAATTTCAAAGGTTTTCCTGGGCGAGTCGACTTGTTGCTCTCTGACCTCGTAGTGACAGCTGCCACGAGCGAGTTACCTGTTAATGGAGTTGCTGTCGCTTCAATCAGAGGTTTTGCTTCTTCATTACTTCACAGCTTGCTTTCTCTCCCTTATTCTTCAGCTGGGTGAGGATGTGGTCACTCCCTGTGACGTCATCCCCGGGCGAGTCACCCGCTCCAGCTGACTGAGGGCGGCCGCACTCAGCTGAGGCCGAAGCTTCCTCACTCTCCACCCGTTTTCTTTGAGGGTGGACTTGGGCAATTAGAGACTCCCGGAACATTTTCCCAATATAAGTCCATATTCAGCACGTTCCTGTTGAATGGCACGGATTTTACCTTTGATGTAAGGTGTGTCGACCCACACATACACCTCCACCATCTCTTTAGCAGTGCCATTTGGGAATTTGACATAGATATGTCTACCTGTCTCAGATCCTGGCTTTACTAGGCTGGTTCTCACCATGTGGGTAGTGGCGCCTTTGTCACTGAAGACTTTCGCCGATTTTCCGTTAACATTTCCGTTCACCACCTCAAGGGTCCAAGCTAGTGGATCCTTTCTAACGTTGGGATGTTTCTTACCACTTCAGCTCACACCTGCTATGTAACCTGATTTCGATTTTGCCTTGCAATCAGCTGCACGATGATCTGGCTTACCACAGTTGTAGCATTTGTGCACATGCTTGTTGGAGGAGTTTCCCTGCTCCCCCGACACACCAGTCTTAGGCTTAGCTCCGTCGCCAGTACCTGTAGCATGGTCCTTCTCGTGCGGCTTCACCCCTGTCTCCTGGCCCCAGCCCACAGATCAGCTTGCTTGGCCAGAGACAGATTTGACATAACTTCCTGCTCTTTGAGCTTGATGCGCAGAGAAGATTCGCATGCTTCTAAGAACTGTTCACGAATCATCAGTTGATAGAACTCCATGCTCCCAGGAGCAGTTTCCATGAGTTCACAGTAACGGTTTAGACTCGATTCTAACCGCTGTAACATTAGCACATATGTCTCCCCCTTTCGCAATTGAGCCTTATGGAAATTCTCTAGCATTCGGTCTGCAGTGATGCCAAAACCGTTCAGCAGTGCTCTTGTCAATGCCTCCTAATCTCCGCGCTGGTGCGGACCCAGACTGTGGTAGATAGTTAGTACCCTTTAACAATGCACTAAGAGCGAGTGCCCACTTTCATCTTTCCCACCCGCAATCAGCGGCGAGACCTTCGAAACGCTTGATGTATGCATCCATCGAGTCGCCCATTCATCAAAGTTAGCTAGTTTGGGTAATTTGACAGTCTTACCGTGTTCAACGTTAGTCTCTGTTGAACGACCACTTGTCTGGTCATCCTGCCTCGCTTGCAACTGCATGAGAGCTATGCGTTCAGTACTCTCTCTGTTCTGCTGAACAGTCCAGCGTTTGTTTTCTCTCTCCTGCTGATCAGTCCAGAGTTTGCTTTCTCTGTCGTGCTGATCAGTCCAGAGTTTCATAGCTTGCTCTGCTACTTTATTCCCTTCGAATCCCAACCCCTTAACCTGGTCGCGGTATTCCTCTAAGGTGAATAAGTGCGAGCCTGTAATACCTACTCTTTGAGTTGGTGTCGTTCACAAGGATCTTTTGGGCAGAGATTCTTCCCCGTAGAATCCCCCCAAACGAAGTTTTTAAAGGGCTAGATTCCCGTGTGACTCCGTTTTCTCTCGCAGCATGCGTGATTCTAGTGACATCATTCTCGGTGACGTCACCCACAGAGGTCTCTACCTCCAAGTTGTCTCTCACTTGGGTCTCTCCCACTGTGTTCTCTCTCACCGGGGTCTCACCTCCGATAGCCTCATCTAGTGTGATGAGGCTCGTGCACGCTACCTCAGTACTACCCTGCATGTGTGCTTGTAGCATCACCTCTTCCATGGCCCTCATGTGCTGCTCCACTCGTTCCTTACACTCTAGCTCAGTAAGAGTATCGTAGTCGTCAGGTCTATGAGCGGTCAAGGCCAGGTGAAGATGCAGGTAGCGCTGTTTGTACTTTCCACTCTCAGACATACTGGTGGTGTGTGTATCTAACTGGGTGTTAAACGTCCTCTGAATACTGCTCGCCACTTTTGAATTTTCTGAGAAAATTTAAGTGCGAAATTTTTACTGTACAACCTAGCTCATAGGTTCCAACTAAGCCAATCATGTTGGGCACCAGATGTGGGGGTTTTCTTTTTTCTTTCACGACTACAATGCGTACGTCGCCAATGTACATGTGGCAGACGCTTCACGAAGCTGTCGGAATTAGCAGAGAAAATACGAGAGCAACCGAACAGGGCCTGGGAGCAAGGTCGAGTTAGAGTCCTTGAGGGTCTCTTCTCAGACTAGCCTCTCCTGGTCCTGGTCCACGTTTATTGTTGGAATCTCCTCAATGATTTAACACTTTAAGGGACTCCTAGGGTCCTCATCACATTTATAGTTTAGTGAATTAGGCAACTCGGTGTTGGAGACACCTGGAGCTGAAGGCTTGAGTAAATAGTTGACAGTATTCAGAAGTGGTTCAATGGAAACGCCGCATAAAGCTTAACAGTAGTTTATTTACTAACTTAACCACTAATACTAAGGGTGCTTGATTAACTTTAGATTGGCGTCAGAAAGGCTATGGTTGCATTAGCGAGACTCTTGACGTCTGGCTAAACTATTCGGATTCACTCGTGAAGTAACACCTAACTTAACACAGTCGACAGCCAATTATTAACACGGCAACCTCACTGCCGGTATGCAAAGGGATCACAAGAGTTCAACCGGAATGAGTCTGGCCCTATCTTCGGTAGGAGGGACACGTGCTGCATCGGCGCTCCAGCAGTTGGTGGTGTTTGCCAGTTTGGCCGGTTGAGGGCGGGTGTGTCTCTACCCGCTTGTGCTGACGTGGCGTTACGATGGGAGTCCCTCTCCCCCCTGTCGTCCGGGCTCAGTCTGTGGGACTAGAGTTCTCTGTGCGGGCTGGTTACCCGGAGATTGCGCTGGCTTGTGATATGCTCTCTGTTCCTTGTGTTTGAGATTTATGGGGTCGAGTTGGTAACAGCCCATAGGGCGATTGTGAAGTTCACAGAGGAGGTGGCGTATCGCGATTTTCTCCGGCGATACGAGGGGCGGACATTACCCCTGCCGGATGGGGCGGGCACTGTCACCCTCTCTGATAGAAGTGGTGCACTTACTTACGTCAGTGTGCATGGGGCTCCCTTGGAGTTTCCAGAGGGTCTGCTACGGCGGTATTTCGGCCGGTTTGGCGCAGTAGTTAGTGTGAGGGTGAACGTGGTGTCTTCTAGTCCTCTTAAGGGTGTGAGGTCTAACATTCGCACCCTGGGCATGAGACTCCGAGCGGATATTCCGTCCTCTGTGCACCTTATGGGGTACAACGTTCGGGTGTTTTACACCCGCCAGCTGCTGACGTGTTATCGTTGTGGTCTTTTGGGCCATCAGGTTGTTGCCTGTTCTGCGCCTGCCGTTGCACCAGTCAATCTCTTCAGTGAGGAGAATTTTCCGCCACTTCCTGTGGGGGATGATTCGGTGGATGTGGACGTCTCTTCGACTGAGGAGGTGCCCTCTGTTTCAGCTGTTGCTCCACCTGTTGCGTCCCCTGTTGTTGTCGCCTCTCCTCCGGTGGTTGTGTCCTCACCTAGTGCTCCGCCTGCTCCGGCTGGTGTTCCTGAGCCTCTTCCGTCTGCCGTCTGCTCGGGCCCCTCGTCTTCCGGTTCTTCCTCTGCTGCGTCTGTCCTGGTCCCTGCACCCTCGCTGTCTGTGCTGGGTGATGGGGTGGCTGCGGAGCCTTCTGCTGTGTGTGGTCCAGTTCCCCCTGTGGTAAAGGCTGCTGCCGTTCTGCGTCGGTTCGTCCGGTTAGTGGTGCCCGTGCCTCTGGATCTGCTTCCGGCTCTGACGATATCCGACCGGAGCCCAAACGTTCCAGGCGTTCGTCTACGACCTGGGCTGATGTTGGGGACTTTAGTGACTGTGGGTCTTCAGGTGTTGACGGCGTGGATTCGGCTGAGTCGTTGTCTCCGCGGTTGGTGGTGGTGGTGGAGGTTCATGTGCCTGCTGGTGCTAATGCCCGTGTCTCGGGTGTGTCTCCTGTGTCTTCCATGCCCGGAGGCTCTCCGCAGTGGGGTGTGGTGGCTTCCGCTGCCAGGGATGGTGCGGATGCTGGTGCGGGGCGTGGCTTGGTGGTGACTTTACGTAAGGATACACACCGCCGTGATTCCCTGCAGTTGTCTGGTGCCCAGCAAACAATTTTAGGTTGCCACAACATATCTGGAAAGTATTTGAAAGTATTGGAAACGTTTGTTTTATCGTATCAGATACGATATTGTGTGTGGACTTAAATAGGTTTCCAAAACTTATAACCAAGACATATGTATCTAACACTAATTTGAGATGTTGTGGCAACTTTACACTCCTAACATGAATCATTCATAATCCATTCATATACCAATATGAATATCTTATGAAAGGTTTGAGCCAATAATCTGAACCATTTTCACATCTTTGTGTTTAAAGTTAAGTTTCTTGAAATTAAATTATATTTTATATTATATTATTTTTATTATATTTTATATTATATTATTATTTTCAATTTAAATATTAAAACCAATTTAAGGGTAAAAAAAATCTAATAATTTATATTTCTTTTATTATTTACTAACAATTATAATTATTTACTAACGGAGAGAGGGGAGGCTGGACGGCGGAGAGTGGCGGACAGTGGCGGCGGTGGCGGACAGTGGCGGCGGGCGGACAGTGGCGGCGGTGGCGGATAGTGGCGGCGGTGGCGGATGGTGGCGGCGGGCGGGCGGACAGTGGCGGCGGGCGGGCAGTGGCGGCTGTGGCGGATAGTGGCGGCGGGCGGACCGTGGCGGCTTTGGCGGCGGTGGTGGACAGTGGCGGCGGCTGGCGGACAGTGGCGGCGGCGGGCGGACAGTGGCGGCGGCGGGCGGACAGTGGCGGCGGCGGGCGGACAGTGGCGGCGGTGGGCGGACAGTGGCGGCGGTGGGCGGACAGTGGTGGCGGCGGGCGGACAGTGGTGGCGGCGGGCGGCGGTGGGCGGACAGTGGTGGCGGCGGGCGGACAGTGGAGGCGGCGGGCGGACAGTGGTGGCGGCGGGCGGACAGTGGTGGCGGCGGGCGGACAGTGGTGGCGGCGGGCGGACAGTGGTGGCGGCGGGCGGACAGTGGTGGCGGCGGGCGGACAGTGGTGGCGGTGGCAGACAGTGGTGGCGGTGGCAGACAGTGGTGGCGGTGGCGGACAGTGGTGGCGGTGGCGGATAGTGGCAGCGGGCGGACAGTGGCGGCGGTGGCGGATAGTGGCGTCGGGCGGACAGTGGCGGCGGGCGGACAGTGGCGGCGGTGGCGGATAGTGGCGGCGGGCGGACAGGGTTGGCGGCGGGCGGACAGTGGCGGCGGGAGGACAGTGGCGGCGGTGGCGGATAGTGGCGGCGGGCGGACAGTGGCGGTGGGCGGACATTGGCGGCGGGCGGACAGTGGCGGCTGTGGCGGCGGCGGGCGGACAGTGGAGGCGGCGGGCGGACAGTGGAGGCGGCGGGCGGACAGTGGTGGCGGCGGGCGGACAGTGGTGGCGGCGGGCGGACAGTGGTGGCGGCGGGCGGACAGTGGTGGCGGTGGCGGACAGTGGCGGCGGTGGCGGACAGTGGCGGCGGTGGCGGACGGTGGCGGACAGTGGCGGCGGTGGCGGACAGTGGCGGCGGTGGCGGACACTGGCGGCTGTGTCTGGCGGTGGTGGCGGGTGGCGGCGTCTGTGATGAGTGGTGGCGGCTGGCGGTGGTGGGTGGTGGCGGCGGCGGTGGTGGGTGGTGGTGGCGGCGGCGGCTGGTGGTGGAGGGTGGTGGCGGCGGTGGCTGGTGGTGGTGGGTGGTGGCGGCGGCGGTGGTGGTGGGTGGTGGTGGCGGCGGCGGCTGGTGGTGGTGGGTGGTGGCGGCGGTGGTGGTGGGTGGTGGTGGCGGCGGCGGCTGGTGGTGGTGGCGGCGGCGGCTGGTGGTGGTGGGTGGTGGCGGCGGGTGGTGGGTGGTGGCGGCTGTGGTGGGTGGTGGCGGGCGGTGGCGGGCGGCGGCGGCTGTGGTGGGTGGTGACGATCGGCGGTGGGGGGGGGCTGGTGGCGGCTGGCGGTGGCGGCTTGCGGTGGCGGCTTGCGGTGGCGACTGTGGCAACGGGCGGTGACGGCTGATAGCGGGCGGTGGTGGCGGCTGGTGGCAGGTGGTGGTGGCGGTGGTGGCGGCTGGTGGTGGCGGCAGCTGGTGGCGGTGATGGCGGCTGGTGGTGGTGGCAGCTGGTGGCGGCTGGTGGTGGTGGTGGTGGCGGCTGGTGGTGGTGGCAGCTGGTGGCGGCTGGTGGCGGTGATGGCGGCTGGTGGTGGTGGTGGTGGTGGTGGTGATGGCGGCTGGTGGCGGGCGGTGGCGGCTGGTGGTGGCGGCGGTGGTGGGTGGTGGTGGTTGGTGGTGGCGGCTGTGGTGGGTGGTGGCGGTGGTGTCGGCGGCGGCTGTGGTGGGTGGTGGCGGCGGCGGCGGTGATGGGTGGTGGCGGCGGTGGTGGTGGGTGGTGGTGGCGGCGGCGGTGATGGGTGGTGGCGGTGGTGGTGGCGGCGGCGGCTGGTGGTGGTGGGTGGTGGTGGTGGGTGGTGGCGGCGGGTGGCGGTGGTGGGTGGCGGTGGCTGGTGGCGGGTGGCGGCTGGTGGTGGGAGGTGGCGGCGGGTGGTTAGTGGCGGTGGTGGGTGGCGGTGTTTGGTGGCGGGTGGCGGCTGGTGGCGGTGGGTGGTGGCGGATGGCGGCTGGTGGTGGGTGGTGGCGGGTGGCGGCTGGTGGTGGGTGGCGGCTGGTGGTGGGTGGCGGGTGGCGGCGGGTGGCGGCTGGTGGTGGGTGGCGGGTGGCGGCGGGTGGCGGGTGGTGGCAGGTGGCGGCTGGTGGTGGCTGGTGGCGGCTGGTGGTGGGTGGTGGCGGCGGGTGGTGAGTGGCGGTGGTGGGTGGCGGGTGGCGGCTGGTGGCGGGTGGTGGCGGGTGGCGGCTGGTGGCGGCTGGTGGCGGGTGGTGGCGGGTGGCGGCTGGTGGTGGGTGGTGGCGGGTGGCGGCTGGTGGTGGGTGGTGGCTGGTGGTGGGTGGTGGCGGGTGGCGGCGGGTGGTGGGTGGTGGCGGCGGGTGGTGAGTGGCGGTGGAGGGTGGCGGCGGCTGGTGGTGGCGGGTGGCGGCTGGTGGTGGGTGGTGGCGGGTGGCGGCTGGTGGTGGGTGGTGGCGGGTGGCGGCTGGTGGTGGGTGGCGGCTGGTGGTGGGTGGCGGGTGGCGGCGGGTGGCGGCTGGTGGTGGGTGGCGGTGGGTGGCGGCGGGTGGCGGCTGGTGGCGGGTGGCGGCTGGTGGTGGGTGGTGGCGGGTGGCGGCTGGTGGTGGGTGGCGGCTGGTGGTGGGTGGTGGCGGGTGGCGGCTGGTGGTGGGTGGCGGCGGGTGGTGGGTGGTGGCGGCGGGTGGTGGGTGGTGGCGGCGGGTGGTGAGTGGCGGTGGAGGGTGGCGGCGGCTGGTGGTGGGTGGTGGCGGGTGGTGGCGGGTGGCGGCTGGTGGTGGGTGGTGGCGGGTGGCGGCTGGTGGTGGGTGGTGGCGGGTGGCGGCTGGTGGTGCGTGGTGGCGGGTGGCGGCGGGTGGCGGCTGGTGGTGGGTGGTGGCGGGTGGCGGCGGGTGGCGGCTGGTGGCGGGTGGCGGCTGGTGGTGGGTGGCGGGTGGCGGCGGGTGGCGGCTGGTGGTGGCTGGTGGTGGGTGGCGGCTGGTGGCGGGTGGCGGGTGGCGGCTGGTGGCGGGGTGGGTGGGCTGGTGGCGGGTGGCGGCGGGTGGCGGCTGGTGGTGGGTGGTGGCGGGTGGTGGCTGGTGGTGGCGGGTGGCAGCTGGTGGTGGGCGGCTGGTGGCGGCCAGCTGGGACACACCCTTCACCACTGAAGGTCTGAGAACAACTAACCATATGTCTCTCTCACCACCACCAGCCTAGTGTTGCCAGCTCGCGCTCTCAAAATGTTTCCTTCAAAGATTGTATATTATCTTTGAACAACAAGTTTGATTATCAAGGAAATAATGCATATATTATTGTCACATTAATACTGTGCAATATCTTATTACATTCCTGCTAAATAATTATAATTTGAAACAGGACAAAAAATCCAACATATATATAAAAACCAACATTAGAGATCACGAGGCCTAGGCCTCGCCTGTGACCACACATCCTGCCTCCCTGGCCTGCTACTCTCTCACACCTCACACTCTTAACTCTCTCATAATCACTCTCACTCTCTTACTCTGTCACTCTTACTCTCTGTCACTCTTACTCTCTGTCACTCTTACTCTCTGTCACTCTTACTCTGTCACTCTTACTCTCTGTCACTCTTACTCTGTCACTCTTACTCTGTCACTCTTATTCTCTGTCACTCTTATTCTCTGTCACTCTTACTCTGTCACTCTTACTCTCTGTCACTCTTACTCTGTCACTCTTACTCTCTGTCACTCTTACTCTCTGTCACTCTTACTCTGTCACTCTTACTCTCTGTCACTCTTACTCTCTGTCACTCTTACTCTGTCATTCTTACTCACTCTCAGTCACCCTTACCCATTCATACTCACTCTCTCACTCTTACTCTCATACTCTTACTCTCAATTACTCTTACTCTCAATCACTCTTACTCCCAATCACTCCTACTCCCAATCACTCCTACTCTCAATCACTCCTACTCTCATTCTTACTCTTACTCTTACTCCCAATCACTCTTACTCTCAATCACTCTTATTCTCATTCTTACTCTTACTCTCACTCTTACTCTTACTCCCATTCACTCTTACTCCCAATCACTCTTACTCTCAATCACTCTTACTCTCAATCACTCTTACTCTCAATCACTCTTACTCTCATTCTTACTCTTACTCACTCTTACTCTCAATCACTCTTATTCTCATTCTTACTCCTACTCCCAATCACTCTTACTCCCAATCACTCTTACTCTCAATCACTCTTACTCCCAATCACTCTTACTCTCAATCACTCTTACTCTCAATCACTCTTACTCTTAATCACTCTTACTCTCATTCTTACTCTTACTCACTCTTACTCTCAATCACTCTTATTCTCATTCTTACTCCTACTCCCAATCACTCTTACTCCCAATCACTCTTACTCTCAATCACTCTTACTCCCAATCACTCTTACTCTCAATCACTCTTACTCTCAATCACTCTTACTCTCACTAACTCTCAATCACTCTTACTCTCACTCTAACTCTCAATCACTCTTACGCACTATTACTCACTCTTTCAGTCATCTTTACTCACTCTCATACTCTTACTCTGTCACTCTTACTCTCTGTCACTCTTACTCTCTGTCACTCTTACTCTCTGTCACTCTTACTCTGTCACTCTTACTCTCTGTCACTCTTACTCTGTCACTCTTACTCTCTGTCACTCTTACTCTCTGTCACTCTTACTCTCTATCACTCTTACTGTCATTCTTACTCTGTCACTCTTACTCACTCTCAGTCACCCTTACCCATTCATACTCACTCTCACTCTTACTCTCATACTCTTACTCTCAATTACTCTTACTCTCAATTACTCTTACTCTCAATCACTCTTACTCCCAATCACTCCTACTCCCAATCACTCCTACTCTCAATCACTCCTACTCTCATTCTTACTCTTACTCTTACTCCCAATCACTCTTACTCTCAATCACTCTTATTCTCATTCTTACTCTTACTCTCACTCTTACTCTTACTCCCATTCACTCTTACTCCCAATCACTCTTACTCTCAATCACTCTTACTCTCAATCACTCTTACTCTCAATCACTCTTACTCTCATTCTTACTCTTGCTCACTCTTACTCTCAATCACTCTTATTCTCATTCTTACTCCTACTCTCACTCTAACTCCTACTCCCAATCACTCTTACTCCCAATCACTCTTACTCTCAATCACTCTTACTCCCAATCACTCTTACTCTCAATCACTCTTACTCTCAATCACTCTTACTCTCAATCACTCTTACTCTCAATCACTCTTACTCTCACTGACTCTCAATCACTCTTACTCTCACTCTAACTCTCAATCACTCTTACTCTCACTCTAACTCTCAATCACTCTTACTCTCATACTCACCCTTACTCTCAATCACTTTTCTCTCACTCTTACTCATTCTGTCACCCTTACTCTCACTCTTACTCACTCTGTCACTCTTACTCACTCTCAGTCACTCTTACTTATACTCACTCTTACTCACACTTACACACTCTCTGGCACTCTCACTCACCTTCAGTCACTCTTACTCACTCTTACCCACTCTCGCTCACTCTTACTCACTCTAGTTAATAAGAACACGCCAATATAAGACAACAAAACGTTTTCAGATTCCTTCTCACCACTTTCCAGCAACTTTTATAATTTATATAAATTATCTTAGGGAATAATACATAAATTATATATTTAAACATGATATTAGTGTTTAGTGGAATGCATAAGGAGTCAAATTGTGTTAAAAAGAGCGATTTTTAGATAATTTGGAAAACTACTTTTTTTTGTTCATATTATAACTAAATGGATTTTAAAGGTTTCACTCAGCCAATATATATCATTCACAATTTATTAATGAATTTTACAAAAAAACACCATAAATTTTATATTTAAACATGTAAAAACTATTTGTTTTACATTTGGAAGAAAATAATTGTAGAAAAACAATTTATAATTAAACCTTTGTGTTTGGATTTTTTGAGTAAAAGTTTCTCAAAGGCTCTCCTGCACCATTCTCAATGCAAATCATTCCCACACCTATGGGAAGAGATAGGCGAACGTTGTGTAGATGATTTGTGTTTGCTGGGTGGTGTGCCCATGGCCACTGGTGCCCCTGTGGTGGTGCCCTCTGTCGAGCCCCGTCCTGCGGTGTTGTGCCTTGAATACCTGGAGGCCCGGGTTGCCGAGTTCCTGCTGCTACCTCAACGGGAGGACTTTTCTGGTGGTTGGGTTCCGGGTGTATGGGATCGGGTGGCGGCTACTGGCGTCCGGAGGGACACCGTGTGGGTTCCACGTCTGCGGGTGTTTGTTTCCGAGGTTCCGGTTCGCATGGCGCCCCTGGTGATAGGTCATGCCTCCTGGACTACGTGGCTGCTTTGGGAGGCGTTCAATGTGCAGTTTCCACCGGATATGTTCCCGGGCAAATATGTACGCTGATTTCATGTTACTGTAGTTGTTGTTTTTGTTGGTATTCTTGGCTTGTTGGGTGCTGTGCGAAGTGTCTTGTTCTGTTTCTTGATGTGCTTTATGTTGTTTTATTCTCGGTCCTTCAGGCCAGTGCATGTATGTTGTTGTGTTTGTGCCTGTTTTGTTTTCTGGTTTGCGAGGTTTGCTTGTTTATTATTACTGTTTATTTTGGCCTCGCATTTGTTTGTTACAGGGCGGATGATTTGGTGTGAGTGTTTTTATTCCTGTATTTTTTTGTGCTGTAGTTTTCACCTGGTGTTTTCATATTGCTTTACCTGTTGTACGTGTTTGTTCTTTATGTTTTGTTTGGAATGTATTGTGATTGTCCTGTTATGTTTCCTGTTATGCCTCTTGATGTATGTTTTGTTTTATGAAGGTTTTGTTTTGTGATGTTACTGTGATTGCTAGTTTGGCATTGTATTATGTTTTGTGCCTTGTTGTATGCTGTATTTTTCTATGCATTTATCGTGTTTGTGTTTTGTTGTGCTTTGCTGTTGGCCCTTCTGGCCGGTGGTCTACTGTTTTATTTTGTTCTGTTCTGTATTGTGTTGTTTTATTGTATTTAAATTGCATTCTTTGCATGTAAAAATAAAAAAATAAAAAACTTAACACAGTCGACCGCCAATCATTAACACGGCAACCTAACTGCCGGTATGCAAAGGGATCACAAGAGTTCCAACCGGATACTCGGGTAATGATGATATGAAATAACTTAACAATGACACTGTCAATGGGACAGGCAATAACATGCACAATAATAATATCACTCAATAACTAAATGTGTGGTGTATGTGAAGATCACATTCACATACGAGTTAAAAGCCGTGATACCACTCAGATAAACACGCATACACCGTCGGGGTGTCTTCACCTATACCTGTTTCAGGTATGAGAAGGTGAGAACTGTGGTTGATACCTCAGATCAACACAGACAGACACAATAAAACAATGACAAGATCTTGTACTTACAGGTAGGGGTACCTCTTATTCACTCACTCACACAGGCACATTATGCAAAAACTCGTAGGAGGCCTGGCAGCTGGTTTCCTCGTTATGACGTGAGACCATTGACGACAGGCTTTTCCACAAACCGTATATGACACGGAGGGTATTCACAGGAGGGCGCGCTGTATGTCAACAGACACACACAAACACACTGATTGCACTAGCGGTGAGTAAGGGTGGTGACGTCTCTTAGTGTGAGGCAGGGCGGCTGGCGTCTGTCGGCTCGAGGTACCGAGGTACTGAGGTACTAGCTACACGCTCTGGACAGTGGTGGCTAGCGGCTGCAGGTTATATGGTACCAAGCAGTACACTGTGGTAAAGTCACACACAGGTTACTTAGGCAGCGGCACTCCTTAGTTTACTCTAGGTCACTCACAACGATATCTCTTTGTCACCAGGGGTTACCTGATACCAGTCTGTTTCGCTCTGGTAATTTGTCACTAGGCTTCTGAACAATATAGTCACGATCGCGATTCAGGGCGAGCGTTGGTATATCGAAAAGACGCTGAGTTGAACTTGATGGTGAGGAATGGACGGTGTTCAGTCTATTGGCCGATAGACAGACCAGGACACGTCCTCTGGCTACAAACTCCCTCACATGAATGCTCTTGCCAGCGACTGTAGGGCATCTTGTGGGAAACACACAAGGGATTACAACTTGACCAATGGCATTGCAGCAAAAGAGTGGGAACCAATCATATTGATCGTTCCCTGATCAGTAGCAGAGGTGACGTCATGAACACGTCACGACCACGTCACAGTTGTTATTCTCCATCGCGCCGGTTGAGGCTGACCCTAGAGGTCATTTTGTCACGTCGCTGGCGTTCTCTCTACTCTCTCACGCTGGCACCTCCTGTGTACTCACTGACCCTGTAGCAAGTATGCTTAATTTCCCTGTATCTACTTCCTGCCTGGACATACGGCGGCCTCCGTATTATAAACGTATTCCTGGTTAAGTGGGCATCCTGGAGATATTCAACATGCCAGAATACCATCCAGGGTTAACAGAGAGAGGGCTTGTGCACGAGGATCGGTGCACTGTGCACTGCAATGAGTAATTCAAGTCAGCTGTGGGAGAATCTTGAGAAACCATCCTCTCACAATCAGAACAGTCAATACAGCTGGACTAGGATATGGAATATTGGCTGGCAAAATGAAAAAGGAGTAGACAGGATGTAAATTGTATAATATTTAAAGAGTGGTGATAATGGAAATTAAAATTCAAACAATTAATTAACTAGAACCAAAATATTAGATATTGGAACAATTACAGGAAAAATTCTAATAAATAATAATCACAGTGAGATTATTGTGATGCTGTGACCTGAGTACACATGAGTTTAGTCAGGTCTGACACACACATATAAACATTAGTTTAGTCAGATCTGACACACACATATAAACATTAGTTTAGTCAGGTCTGACACACTCATATAAACATTAGTTTAGTCAGGTGTGACACACACATATAAACATTAGTTTAGTCAGGTCTGACACACTCATATAAACATTAGTTTAGTCAGGTCTGACACACTCATATAAACATTAGTTTAGTCAGGTCTGACACACTCATATAAACATTAGTCAGGTCTGACACACTCATATAAACATTAGTTTAGTCAGGTCTGACACACTCATATAAACATTAGTTTAGTCAGGTCTGACACACTCATATAAACATTAGTTTAGTCAGGTGTGACACACATATAAACATTAGTTTAGTCAGGTCTGACACACTCATATAAACATTAGTCAGGTCTGACACACACTCATATAAACATTAGTTTAGTCAGGTCTGACACACTCATATAAACATTAGTTTAGTCAGGTCTGACACACATATGAAGACACAAAAGGAACAATTGGTGTGAGAAAGTCAGAGTATGAGGTGACATCACTGCCTGTCCGCTACTCTGTGACAGGCTGACAGAAAGCAACTTCATCAACAGCGACACAGAGCAGTGGTACCGTTGACCTCCGTCCTGGCTCCTGGAGCGTCGTTGACGTGGAACTGAATGAGAATGACCAGGTAGGTGACCACGACGCTCACTACCTGGGGAGGGGGAACAGCTGTCACAAGTCGTGGGAGCATTTAGATTGTTATATTAGAAACTGTACCTTCAGTAAATTGGTACCTGGAAATTTGACAACTACTACTGGCTGCTTCCTGAGGAGTGTGTTAGAGAGAAATACATGCAGCGGTCATAATACAGGAAAAATTAAATTGGTTAGAAAGGCGGAGTCCATGAGCGAATAACTCGATTCTGCAGGCACAAATAGTCAACACAGGTTAGTAGTGATACAGTGGAAGAGTTGTGATCATGTCCCCCCTTACTCTTTTCTCGCCCAGTGCCGTAAGGTGCATTTCCCGCAGCCTTTCCTCATAACTCATGCCTCTTAGTTCTGGGACTAGTCTAGTAGCATACCTTTGGACTTTTTCCAGCTTCGTCTTGTGCTTGACAAGGTACGGGCTCCATGCTGGGGCCGCATACTCCAGGATTGGTCTTACATATGTGGTATACAAGATTCTGAATGATTCCTTACACAGGTTCCTGAACGCCGTTCTGATGTTAGGCAGCCTCGTATATGCCGCAGACGTTATTCTCTTTATGTGGGCTTCAGGAAACAGGTTTGGTGTGATATCAACTCCTAGATCTTTCTCTCTGTCTGTTTCATTAAGTACTTCATCTCCTCCTTCATCTCCTGTGTGTGTGTGTGTGTACTCACCTATTTGTACTCACCTATTTGTGCTTGCAGGATCGAGCACTGACTCTTGGATCCCGCCTTTCCAGCAATCGGTTGTTTACAGCAATGACTCCTGTCCCATTTCCCTATCATACCTAGTTTTAAAAGTATGAATAGTATTTGCTTCCACAACCTGTTCCCCAAGTGCATTCCATTTTTCCACTACTCTCACGCTAAAAGAAAACTTCCTAACATCTCTGTGACTCATCTGAGTTTCCAGTTTCCACCCATGTCCCCTCGTTCTGTTATTATTACGTGTGAACATTTCATCTATTTCCGCTTTGTCAATTCCTCTGAGTATTTTATATGTCCCTATCATATCTCCTCTCTCCCTTCTTTTCTCTAGTGTCGTAAGGTTCAGTTCCTGCAGACGCTCTTCATATCCCATCCCTCGTAACTCTGGGACAAGCCTCGTCGCAAACCTCTGGACCTTCTCCAGTTTCTTTGTGTTTCTTCAGGTGGGGGCTCCATGATGGCGCGGCATACTCTAAGACGGGTCTCACGTAGGCAGTGTAAAGCGCCCTAAAAGCCTCCTCATTTAGGTTTCTGAATGAAGTTCTAATTTTCGCCAGTGTAGAGTACACTTCTGTCGTTATCCTATTTATATGTGCCTCAGGAGTTGGATTAGGTGTCACATCCACTCCCAGGTCTCTTTCTTGAATCGTTACAGGTAGGCTGTTCCCCTTCATTGTGTACTGTCTCTTTGGTCTCCTATCACCTGATCCCATTTCCATAACTTTACATTTACTGGTGTTAAACTCCAGAAGCCATATCCCTGACCATCTCTGCAACCTGTTTAAATCCTCTTGGAGGATCCTACAATCTTCGTCTGTCACAACTCTTCTCATTAATTTTGCGTCATCCGCAAACATTGACATGTATGATTCCACTCCTGTAAACATATCATTTACGTAAATTAGAAAGAGGATTGGTCCCAGCACCGATCCTTGAGGTACTCCACTTGTTACTGTTCGCCAGTCCGACTTCTCGCCCCTTACCATTACCCTCTGGCTCCTTCCTGTTAGGTAGTTCTTCACCCATACTAGGGCCTTTCCGCTTACTTCTGCCTGCCTCTCAAGTTTGTATAGCAGTCTCATGTGCGGTACTGTATCAAAGGCCTTTTGGCAGTCAAGAAATATGCAATCTGCCCAGCCTTCTCTGTCCTGCCTTATCCTTGTTACTTTATCATAGAATTCTAAAAGGTTTGTTAGACATGATTTCCCTGTCCAGAACCCATGTTGGTGCTTGTTTACAAACCCAATGCTCTCCAGGTGCTCAACAAGTCTTAGCCTAATTATTCTTTCAAGTATTTTGCAGGGGATGCTTGTCAGTGATACGGGTCTGTAGTTAAGTGCCTCCTCCTTATCACCCTTGTGTGTGTGTGTGTGTGTGTGTGTGTGTGTGTGTGTGTGTGTGTGCTTATACCCAGTTAACACAAAACGTTTTCTGACGTTTTTATTTGTTTGCAGAAAGGTGACACTGTAACCATCAATAAAGTCGTCTTTTTAATGTATAAACACATATTTTATACGTTAACAAGATGACTTTTTAATGATGAAAGTATACTTCTTACCTAAATACACCACGGAAAGTGTCTTTTAAATGTGTGAAGATGTCTTGGAGAGACCTCTTCTCTCTCATTTATTATGTAAATGAGAGATGTGAAAACGAATTTAAATTTTTGCTGGAAAAGCTGCGAAGGTTGGGAGAGTGTGAGAGGGAAGGTTTGGGTGGAGTTGGGGAAGGGGGTGAGAGGGAGATGGTATGCTTAAGGCAGATAGTGAGAGCTGAGGAGAGTAGGGAGGGTGGGAGGGGGAAGATAATAGAGTGGACGGAACGAGTGTGGAGTATTGATTTTGGGCTATTTATGCCTGTGCCAACTCTTGGGTGGCTTAATTAACCTTCATCAATCAACTGGGTGTCGAAATTAAGGTGGATACAGGTGGAGTGGGGTAGGCGTAGAGACGTAGAGTGAATGATAGGAAGAAAGATGGGAGGAGAGAGAAATGGAGGGAGGGAGAGAATGTTGTTTGAATTTCGATCTGCTTGCTTGCTTAAAATGCATAGAGGAAATACAAAAAATTATTTTTAACTGTCTGAAACAGCAAATATGAACTATGATTTTGGAACGAGAGGCAGAGGACAAAAGTCGAAACTTGGTAACTCGGTTTTCTTTTCTTACTAAGTCTGAAATACACCTGTTTTAAATTTCGTTGGAACTGAACTGTTAATAACGAAAATACAAGTGTGAACTATGACGGAGGAAAGGAGCTAAAACTCGCTAACTCTATTTTCTTTTTTTATATGACTGAAATAACTGTGTTTGAATTCTTGGGAAAATTGAACTATTAATAATGAAGTGGCAAGAGACAACTAAGGCAGAGGATATGAGCCAGAGGTTTTGTAACTGCCTTGATCTCATATTCTACGTCTGAAATAAGAGTAAGTCTACGTCTGAAATATAACTAAGGTGGGGGGACACGAGCTGGAAACTCGGTAACTAACTTTGTCTTATTTACTACATCAGAAACAGAGCAGTTTTAAATTTTATGAAAATAACGTTGATAGTAAAAAACTACACTTATGAACGTTAAGAGGCGGGTCCAAGCATTAACGTTTGACGTTATTATTTACTTCACACACTTCTAATTAGCATATCCTCTCAAAATGAATAACCTCAGACCTTAACTTTACTCTTAAATGGGTACAGATTACCGTCTATATTTTCTCCATGAGAATTCCTTAACTCTGCAGGAACGAATTTTCCCCACACAAGAACTCCTTAAAACCTTTTCTCCATAACAATTCCTTAAGACATCACCGAATAATTTTCCCCGTAAGACTCCTTAACACCGTCGCTTAAACTTTTTCCAATATAAGAACACCTTAACACCGCAGCTTAAACTTTTTCCAAAACAAAAAGTTCAAGCTAAGGTGTCTATATATCTACTGCGACATAGCTGTACAGGTTATTGATGATCTCCACATGGGCGTTGAGTATGAGTCCCTGGGGGGTATTCCTATACTTAAACAACAATGCTCTTCATATATATATATATATATATATATATATATATATATATATATATATATATATATATATATATATATATATATATATATATATAGTCGTACCTAGTAGCCAGAACGCACTTTTCAGCCTACTATGCAAGGCCCGATTTGCCTAATAAGCCAAGTTTTCCTGAATTAATATATTTTCTCTAATTTTTTTCTTATGAAAAGATAAAGCTACCCATTTCATTATGTATGGGGTCAATTTTTTTTTATTTGAGGTAAAATTAACAGTAGATATATGACCGAACCTAACCAACCCTACCTAACCTAACCTAACCTATCTTTATAGGTTAGGTTAGGTTAGGTAGCCGAAAAAGTTAGGTTAGGTAGGTTAGGTAGGTTAGGTAGTCGAAAAACAATTAATTCATGAAAACTTGGCTTATTAGGCAAATCAGGCCTTGCATAGTAGGCTGAAAAGTGAGTTCTGGCTATTAGGTACGACATATATATATATATATATATATATATATATATATATATATATATATATATATATATATATATATATATATATATATATATATATATATATATTATATATATATATTAGTATATTTTGGTAGCAGTCTTTCCTGTAGACATATATTATTAAATATGACCGAAAAAGTAAGATTAATAATTCTAACACGAATTTTCTCAATCTTTCGTACATTTCGCTTCACTGTTGGAGGTAAATCAAAAATCAATTCTCCAAAATTCATTTTTATTTCTAGTCTGACGCGACACGAGAGCGTTTCGTAAAACTTATTACATTTTCAAAGACTTTAGTTCACAAATACACAACTGAATAGAACTTACGCATCTCCGATTTTATAACTACATTTGAGTGAGGTGGAAGGGGTGATGTGGCATTAACACAAGACAGAACAAGATGTGGTATTAATAGGGTATTAATTTCATCAACACAAGACAGAACAAGAGTATTAATAGGGTATTAATTTCATCAAAACAAGACAGAACACGAAACAATGGATATTGAATAGAAGTGTTTGTAGAAAGCCTATTGATCCATATTTCTTGATGCTTCTATATTGGAGCGGAGTCTTGAGGTGGGTAGAATATAGTTGTGCAATAATTGGCTGTTGATTGCTGGTGTTGACTTCTTGATGTGTAGTGCCTCGCAAGCGTCAAGCCGCCTGCTGTCGCTGTATCTATCGATGATTTCTGTGTTGTTTATCGATAGATACAGCGACAGCAGGCGGCTTGACGTTTGCGAGGCACTACACATCAAGAAGTCAACACCAGCAATCAACAGCCAATTATTGCACAACTATATTCTACCCACCTCAAGACTCCGCTCCAATATAGAAGCATCAAGAAATATGGACCAATAGGCTTTCTACAAACACTTCTATTCAATATCCATTGTTTCGTGTTCTGTCTTGTGTTGATGAAATTAATACCCTATTAATACTCTTGTTCTGTCTTGTGTTGATGAAATTAATACCCTATAATACCACATCTTGTTCTGTCTTGTGTTAATGCCACATCACCCCTTCCACCTCACTCAAATGTAGTTATAAAATCGGAGATGCGTAAGTTCTATTCAGTTGTGTATTTGTGAACTAAAGTCTTTGAAAATGTAATAAGTTTTACGAAACGCGCTCGTGTCGCGTCAGACTAGAAATAAAAATGAATTTTGGAGAATTGATTTTTGATTTACCTCCAACTGTGAAGCGAAATGTACGAAAGATTGAGAAAATTCGTGTTAGAATTATTAATCTTACTTTTTCGGTCATATTTAATAATATATGTCTACAGGAAAGACTGCTACCAAAATATACTAATATATATATATATATATATATATATATATATATATATATATATATATATATATATATATATATATATATATATATATATATAACTGAAAACTCACACCCCAGAAGTGACTCGAACCCATACTCCCAGAAGCAACGCAACTGGTATGTACAAGACGCCTTAATCCACTTGACCATCACGACCGGACATAATGAGGTGATAGCCGAGGCTATTTGAACCACCATTTGATATTGGCACATTTGACATTTGATATTGTCCTGGGGACCATTCAGGCTTGTTCGCATTTGTGTTCCTCACGTGTGCCCCAAAGAATGAGGTGATTTGGTAAAATGCTATGCCCAAGATTACTATCCGAGTGCCGGCGGTGGGGTGGTTCAAATAGCCTCGGCTATCACCTCATTATGTCCGGTCGTGATGGTCAAGTGGATTAAGGCGTCTTGTACATACCAGTTGCGTTGCTTCTGGGAGTATGGGTTCGAGTCACTTCTGGGGTGTGAGTTTTCAGTTGCATATTGTCCTGGGGACCATTCAGGCTTGTTCGCATATATATATATATATATATATATATATATATATATATATATATATATACATATATATATATATATATATATATATATATATATAATATGTAATTTTCCCTATATATACATTATCATTATCATAAGAAAGAGACAAATAAAAGAAAAAGGTTATCACTCAGAGCAGATATAAGGCCGCACTTCATAAAGAAGATAAGTGACTGGTTCACAGAATAGAAAATCCCAGAAGACATTGATAAAATTGTTGATGACCTTAACAACCAAATTGACAGCTGTCTTAGAGTCCTGCACCGTACAACTGGACGAAGCAATCCCCAGAAGATGAAAATAAAATGGTATGAGAACGATTACATAAAAAAGTTCAATGCAGATGTAAGGGACATGAGTAGAGAGTACCGGACACATCCCACTGAAAGCAACCAAGAGCTGTTTAAAACTGTGTCAAGTAGTCAGGGAAGAGAATATTAATGAGCAGGAGAGATAATGGCTTGACTTCACTAGCTCCATTGGAAGAGAAACATATACAAGACAAGTGTTGGTAAAGATACAGACAGCTAGGGGGAGCAGAACCCGGCCTGCGGCTCACAAAGAGCCCCAAGGGTAAGGTTGAAGAACTAATACACAAGAGGAGTGATGCAGCATCCTCCTCCTCCTCCCTCCACGCAGAAAGAAACAGGGAACAGCTCTTGCAGTATCACGAAAGAATTAGGACAACATGAGCACAGTCTAGCGATGACAAGTATGGACAACCAATCAGAGCCCAGGCAGTAATGGGGGTTATGAAAAAGGGTATAAGTAAGGCACCTGGTGAAGATGGCGTCACCTACGACATACTTAATGCACTGTGTGAGGTGGTGGGCAATCCACTACTCCATTTGTTTAAAAATTCTTTTTTAAGTTCAGTGTTGACCGCTGATTGGAAATACACAATAATTGTTCCCATACAGAAGCCCAATGACCCTGGCAATTACAGACCTATCTGCCTCGTGTCACGCACATCCTAGATGCTTGAAAGGGTCATTTCAAACCACCTGTTGCACAAAATAGGAAGGCTAGGGGATGGGGTCAATGGATATGTTAAAGGACGGAGCACAGCAAATTGTATAGTTTATTACTTAGCTAATGACACAGCTAAGTACTATGTATTTATTAACAACAGAGGAGCCTTTGACAAAGCACATTCTGCTGCGATCTTAGATGAGCTTGCATGTCAAGGGTAGACTCTTGAAATGGAATGAAAACTACCTCACAGGAAGAAAAAGTTAAGGTCTGATTTCAAGGGCGCAATCATTAGAACAATGAGTATGGAACTCGGACCCCCCCCCCCCCCCCCCGTTCCTCCAAAGAGGAGTGTTAAGCCCCACACTATTCAACATCCTTATGAACGCCATTGCTAATACTGAATTTCCGGAAGAAACACAACAAGTGCGATATGCAGATGATGCCCTAATACAAGCTCCAACTTTAAGAAAAATTAAACTGTCCATTGAACTCCTTGGAAGGAAGTGTGTTGAACTCTGTCTTACTCTCTCCACAAACAAGACACAACCATACACTCATCACAAGCGGGGAGAAAATGAAGAACTACTAATTAATTGTGTAACACGTAAATGGGTTGACTACTACAGGTACGTTAACGTCACTGTCGGCTCTAATAAGGGAAAGAAAGAGGAGCTCAACCAACTCATGGGGACATGTAAAAGTCGACTCAGGGCACCGAAAATTATGACATGGAATGGGCATGGAGCCTCTATTGCCATTCTTAAAACGTACACAGCCATGTGCGCTCCGTTATAGACTATGCCGCGCCAGTTTTGTGCACCTACCTCCAAAGCGATATGAAAAGACTACAAAGCATACAAATGAGGCCATGGCAATCATTCTTGGAGTTCCAAAACAGCCAAAATATCTAATGTACGAGAAGAGTTGTCACTCTCCAGTGTTAAAGGCAAAATCAGGGCACTACGCTTACAATTAAGATAGCCAGAGATCCCCATTATGATGATATTACCAAGAAAAAACATAGTTCTGTGCTACTTACAGGAAAAACCAAAAATGGCATCACCGATCAGTCTGCTACCTAAAAAAAAAATCATATGATTGAGCAAGCCCGTGAGTTCATATATGTAGAGAGGTTACTTCCCTGGGAGGAAGACCCATGTAAGATTATTATAAACGCCTCCCCAGGAGGCTTTGTCGAGGATCGGGCCGCGGGGACCATGAGCCCTGAAAGCATCACAAGGTAATCGCAAGCAGGTGACAACGAAAAAGTCCAACATGATAGCACAGGAAATAAGGCGTAAGTATCTAGGAAATTTATAAAGCCGGAAATGAACTGGATCCTATCAACAGTGATGGATTTTGCTGGATTTTCAGTTGTATTTAAAAATTTAACAGAGTTTTGGCATTTATGGCAACGTGTCGCGTAAGCGGTTCCATGCATTAATAACTCTGTGGGAGAAACAGCATCTCCTGTTCTCAGTACCACATTGTGGCTTGTTGAGCTTGAAACCGTTGCTCCTTATTTGTGTTACATCTGACCTTTTGAAGAAATTGTCTAGATTAAAATTCTCCAAATTCCTTAGTAATTTAAAAGTTTCAATGAGATCCGCAGTCATGCCTGTTTGCAGTGTAGTTAGCTCTGTGGCCCTCAAAATATACCTGATATGTGAGTTGACTTATCTTTGCAATGATTTTTGTTACCCGGTGTTGCACCTTCTCCAGAGCAGCTATGTCCGTCTGACGATAAGGTCCCCCATGCCTGGATGCAATAATCTAGGGGTGGGCGCAGGGGTGGGTCAATTGTGTTGACTTACACAATTGAATGACTACCTTCTTTTCCTTAAAGGTAAATGTGCGCTTGATTATTCCTAGAGTTTGATTAGTTTTTTATACTGCCGCTTCCATTTGTACAACTTTCAGTGAGTGATGAATTCTGACTCCAAGGTCCTTTTCTTCATCTATCTGTTGTAAGGTAGTGCTGTTAATTTGGTAGTTGTAACGTGGATTGTTATGCCCCACATGTAAGGTCTTGCATTTATCGACATTAAAAAGCATTTGCCAGTCATCTGACCATTTGTGGAGTTCATGTAGGTCTCTTTGAAGGTCTCAGTATCACTTTCACTTCCCACATTACCATAGATCTTAGAGTCATCTGCAAATTTGGATGATGTGGTTTGTAATATTCTCATCTATGTCATTGATGTATGACAAAAAAAGGCCATGTAAGCTACATCAACCGGAAGTCCTTTGTCTAAATAGCCAGTTACCGTTTCCAGAGATGAGAGCAGGTTTGTAAGGTAGGATCTGTTTTTAACAAATCCATGTTGTGTTGATTTTACAAGATTGTTTACTATGAGATGTTGCATGATTCCCTTCCTTAGGATTCTCTCCATGAGCTTGTAGATGTGCGATGTCAAGCTGATCGGGCGGTAGTTTTCTGATGAGCTCTTTCTGCCTTTTTTGAAAATAGGAGTAACATTTGCATAGTTTAAATGTAGGGAGAATTGTCCCTTAGTCCAGAGATTTTCTGAAAAGGAGTTTCAGTGGTAAAAATAGTGCATCTGCCAGTTTCTTTGTTGTTTTGTATTGGATTCTATTCATACCTTGGGCTTTTGAGTCTTTAAGTTTGTCCATGCTCTTCCTCAGTGTATTACAGGACACAGGGGACCTGTGGCTGAGTGGACAGCGCTTGAGACTCGTAATCCTAGGGTCCGGGTTCGATCCCCGGCGATGGCGGAAAACAAATGTGCAGAGTTTCTTTCACTTTGATACCCCTGTTACCTAGCAGTAAACAGGTACCTGGGAGTTAGACAACTGTTATAGGCTGCTTCTTGCGTGTGTCAAAAATTAATAATAAGAAAGGTTGACTGATTGACAGCTGAGAGGCGGGCCGAAAGAGCAGAGCTCAACCTCCGCAAGCACAACTATGTGAATACATGTAATGTGTATATCCCTTAATTCATTCTCTTCACCTCCTTCAAACATTTGTGTGGGTGATGGAATGTCATCCAATCTTCATTTATTTCATTCAGAGTGTTTGCTTCATTTTTATCATCCATTATAACTTGGTTAGTCTCATCTTTTTGGTGTCCTACAGAATCCTTTGGTTTTGGTTTTACTTCATATATATGCATAGAATGACTTTGAATCTTCCTTTGTTTTGGGCAAGTTTTCTTTCGTAGCTTCTTTTGGCTAATCTGATTTCCTGGATGGCTGAACTTAATGTCCTTTTATATATATCTAGCAATCTATGATGTTCATTGTGGACTTATACAGTCTCCAGAGGTTCCTTTTAGTTAACAAAGCTCATTTTATTACTTGTGTCATCCATCTTGTTCCCTTTCTTTTCTTTGTCCATTTTGGCGCATATCTTTAAGTGGGTTCAGTAATGACCTTATGGAAATTTTCCCCATGATGTTTCCATGCCATGATCACCTATCATCACCCTCCTTGAGGTGTTCCCATGATGTTTCCATGCCATGATCACCTATCATCACCCTCCTTGAGGTGTTCCCATGATGTTTCCATGCCATGATCACCTATCATCACCCTCCTTGAGGTGTTTCCATGATGTTTCCATGCCATGATCACCTATCATCTCCCTCCTTGAGGTGTTCCCATGATGTTTCCATGCCATGATCACCTATCATCACCCTCCTTGAGGTGTTCCCATGATGTTTCCATGCCATGATCACCTATCATCTCCCTCCTTGAGGTGTTCCCATGATGTTTCCATGCCATGATCACCTATCATCACCCTCCTTGAGGTGTTCCCATGATGTTTCCATGCCATGATCACCTATCATCTCCCTCCTTGAGGTGTTTTACAATTCCTCTCTCTTCCTTGATGGTCTCCTCGATGGTAATCTTGAAGGTCATCATCCTGGACCTTTACCTGAGTTTCTGTAATTGTATTGTATCTTAGAATATTGTGATCACATAACGAGATGATCTTTTCCCCTTACTTGAATTTGATCGATCATGTTCTCTTCTGATGTTAACACAAGGTCCAGAAAGCTGTTATCTCGAGAAGGGTCTACCATGTGGGACATTTGGGGCTTGACTCTATATATTAAATTATTAATGTAATAAAAATCAATTACGAAGGACCACCCGCTTTTATAGCAAAAGAGGGAAACTAAGAAAATATGATCATAAGCAAATTCCTAGATGAACCAGTAACTATGAATAAAATACTAGAGAATATGATCACTGAAATAATTAATGGGCTGTATAATTAAATGAATCAAAGCCTCAAACACCTACATTGAGGGGTTATTACTGGAACTCAGTACGTCCAGGAACTAGTGTGGTTCGTTCACCAGTCCAATGTATAATAATATAATCCTATGAACATTTATGAAATTATTACCGTTATCATTAATGAGAACATAGATTATGAACATGAATAATAATAATCATAATAAACACATGTTAATCCAATGAACAGAGTTCTGCATGTAAAAGAGTACAGATAATAGAAATCGAGGAATACAAAAGGAATCTTAGCTTAAAGAAGATTTCCAAGAAGTTAGTCACAACGCATCCTCTGATTCTCCTGGACTCGTCATGGAACACTGGGAGTTGATTAACATGGGAAATGACAGCTCGGAGAATTCTGCACACACGCTGTAAATCAAAGTGTTTTCAGTAGCAACAGATTAAACTACTAGATTTCTATGTTCAATAAATTGATATTAATAATAAGGGAAAAATAATGACCTGTAGTTTGTTGTTGTCGCACAGCGTCACGACAAGCTATAAACCTACCCCCTATAAGATGCATCAAATAAGGATAAGGATACTTAGCTAATATGGGCACTGTATAAGTTAAGGCTTGCCGAAATTCGCGTCCTAGGCTCCGGTCTAGCCTAGGTAGCCTATCCTTGATACTGACGTGCTTCACTGGTCGGTCACGTGGTATTTCATAGAACCAAATTTAACTGGTTCTGGCCGAATATCAAATTAAATCTCTTGACATTCGACTTGTTATGTAAATGACACTGACACCAGTGAAGTTAAGGTTCTGCAAGGTTCTTCACACCTCACAGTGGCGACTTTCTTCTAGAGGTCTTGATGGTGTCTTCCCTGGTGGCTGGGCAATGGCGTCTCCTCGTGAGCGCGTTGTTTCGTGTACGCGTCTGCTCGGGAACGCGTCACCTCGTGCACTGGCGTCTCCTCCGTCCCGCGTTTGTTACTCAAATTATTTATTGTGAATATTATCATTTCTCACAGTTGTGATTGAAACGCACGGGTTAGGACGAGTTTATTATTTAGAGGAGTTAAATATTATTATTCGCCAGTTTTATGATAGTAAACGAACAATGGAGATGAATTAAAGTCTCTCCAGGGCATTCACGCGTGACGTTAAATTTACTACTAGATAACAGTTATAACTATAAACGCTCTATTTGGCTTTAGTTAGGGATCAGTTTATCTGTAATTAATTATCACACAGAACACCGTTGTTTATAGAGAATCAAATTCAATTCTCAGACACATTGGATATAAATGTGTTTATTACAATGGAATCTGACGCAATACTGGCGTCGGGTGACGTAAAAATTCTAGCCTTATTATACAGATGTAATGATTAGTACATGCGAACTCTACGTTGGGTTAATTTTACTCACTACAATGATTAGTAGAATTAGTAATAATTAATGAGAATACAACAGTGTTGTATTTAGTGTTGGAAATTTCCAACATAACTCCGGGGGGATGTTACGGCCCTCTCGGGACGCAACGGGGTTCTTACTCTGATGTTGTTAGAGGAAGTTGTATCCGGCCCCAAGCCAGTAGTGGCTTTCAAGGAATGAGATCCGTGACGCAAGTAACTTAAAGGGGAAGGGAAATAAAGGCAAAAACTTAAGATTATAATTATTAAACCATCACCAAATAAATAATATAAGATTACACAAGGGGAAGGGTATTAACACTGTACACAATCGTCTTCTCCTGAAGACTCTGGATCCAAGCTCTCAGTGCTTTCGTGGCCTCACAACGAATCCTTTGAGAAGCTGAGTCTACCGTGGCCACAGGTCAGCCAAAACACAGGTCCACTGGCGGCACAGCCGTGGAGGCCGTCAACCACAGGTCCACTGGGGGCACCGCCGTGGAGGCCGTCAACCACAGGTCCAGCAGGTCTGCTGGCAGGTTCCGGATCAGCAACGCTGGTTAGGCCACTCCACGAGCGATACTAGGGTAACGCCCTAGTCAGGAGCCTCGTGTGATACCACAAATCACTCTCCTGTCCTCAATACCCCAGTGGATAATCGTCTCCAGCAGTCGGTCCCGGGTAATCCTTCTACTGCCACTCCACTGGCAGGGTAACACCACAGTGTTCTTCCGGGAGGCGACTCACAGCTGCTACAGCAAAGCACAAGGTATGGGGACGGCTGCCTTGGGTAGACTGACTCAACTTCCATCACAGCAGTCCCAGGTCGACTCTGTAAGCAGACACGTCATCAATAACAGGGACACTAAAACACCTCACTTACAGGCTCAGACACAAACGCGCGACATATCCACTCCATAGATGGCGTTGTAGTCTGAGCACCACCTCACCAGAGGTCAGCAGCGGCTGTGTTGAGCGCTGAACAGGACTGGAAACTGGCCCTCGTAGCCAGTACACGTCGTCCTCACCAGGTGTCGTCGTCCGTTTGGAGGGGGTTTCGGGAGCTGACCCACAGATGGTGCGGCTGTCACTGCTCCGTGCTCGGACGCTGGATCCGGGTTCGTAACACCTCCCCACCAAAAAGAATTTGGTTTGGGGTTCTATAAAAAGAGACACAAACCAAATTAGTATGGCGACACAACTCCAAATGGACTCACATGCTTTATAAACTGGAACGGCGAGGATGTCTCGTCCACGGAACTGTACTAAGGAGAAACCCTGGCACAAAGGGAAGTTAAAAATGGCAGGCGATGACCTGCCTGCCGTAATTTTCCACATCTCCACTGCAATGTCAAGCAGGGGCATCATCTCACATCTCTCAAGTAAGGATCGGTGTGGACACGATCTGGGGCGACTCGACACTTCCCTATGTCGTGGCACCGATGATGGCTGGACACAGACGGCATTTCTGGTACCGATCCGGCGGTCCTTCAGGGAGTCGGGCACCTGGAATACAGGGGTCTGATAATTCAGAGTGACAGCGACAGCGGGTAAAACAGTACTTACAGCATACTCTACTAGGTCCACACCTAGTCCCAACGGGGCTGTTCGTACGTCGCAGATGGCATTCACTCTGCCACCGTCAGGTCGACCAACGTTCCACATAACGCTGCATTGAGGCTCAGCAGTCACGCGGGGGGTGTCAACCTGTCGGAAACAGTCTCTCACATTATCATATCTCGTACCTCCTGTATCAACCATCACCTTCCAGGTCCCTTCTTCGACTGCAACACTCATAGTGCACGTCTCTAATCCCTGGGATCTCTTCACGATGTTCAAGGGAGCCATCATCCTTCGGGTCGTCCACTGGTCCTTACTGAGAACACACACGAGAATCAAACAAAATATCGCTAAGAAACATGGGGCTAATTGAGGGATAAGCTTCCCGAGCCTGTCATGTCCATAACCGGCTATATCCACTAGCCTGGTTTGGACCAAAGAGGGCACTAGACCTTTCGAACACACCTCACATACCTCTGACGTCTGGGGAATCTCTGGCCGGTTCAATGAACGCTGTACAATGCCATACCGCAAGTACACATCCGCCTTCGCTCCAGACTCGTTGGTATCCGTGGGTGCCTGCACACAAGGCCTCTCTTCTAGCTCAGGTACTTCTGCCATCGTAACCTCATGTTTCTTGTCGAGAGAAGAATCAGGAGACTCTGCTAGAACACTGTCGATCTGCGGGTGAGAGGAAGGATTAAACATACTTACATCCGGGTCTGTCTTTACCTGGACATTACCATTGCCTGTAGTTACCTCAGACCTTGCTGTTTCGGCTGACTCGTCCGCGACCTTGGGAAGATTGATGCTCCAATCTGTCACCAAGTAGTTGGCTAGTACCACGTCAATCCCAGCCACAGGGAGGGTATCGACTACTGCCAACGCACATGTGCCGCTGAAATAAGGCGAGTTGAGATGTACTGGCACTAAGGGGGCGATGTACTGCGTCCTTGGAAACCCAACCAGGACAACCTGTTGTCTCCCGTCCACACTTACTCCCTCGGGTAACGAGCTTCTCATGATCAGGGACTGGGCTGCTCCACTATCTCTGAGCACTACTATAGATCTACCAGTATGATCACTCGTTACATACCCGCTCGAAGTGTGAAGGGCGAACAAACTTGATCCTTCCTGCGTCGTCGTCGACTGGCTTCCTGCTGGTGGTATTACACAGCTCATCATCATCACTTCCCTACGTGCGCTGCCACCTCTTCTGCCTCGGCACATAGCAGCTACATGCCCTTTCTGCCCACAGGTCCAGCACACCACGTTCCTCCTCGGACTCCGGTGTTTCGGACTACCAGGACTAGTCCTTCGAGGGCTACTTGGGGGCGTCTTCTTAGCGCTTTGTGGGACGGGGGTCTCTACTTCGTCATGAGGTCTGTCGAACCGGCGTTGGTAATTCCTCGGGACGAACTTAGCAGACGGCCTATGAGTCAGGATGTATTCCTCAGCCATGGTGGCTGCCGCACTCAAGGTCTCTACCTGCTGTTCCTCTAAGTACGTCTTCAGGTCTCCAGACAAACAATCCTTGAAGTCCTCTAGCAGTATAAGCTGCTCGAGGTCTTCCTTGGTCTCCACCTTCCGAGAGGCACACCATTCCTGAAAAAGTCGCTCCTTGATTGTGGCGAATTCGGTGAATGTGTGCTCTGAGGTATTTTTCAGGTTTTGGAACTTCTGCCTGTATGCCTCAGGTACCAATTGGTACGCCATGAGCACAACCTTCTTCACCTTGTCATAATCGCCGGAGTCATCAAGGGATAACGTGGAGTAGGCGATTTGGGCCTTCCCAGTCAAGACTGACTGTATCATGATGGCCCAATTCTCCCTTGGCCACTCCAAAGACGCAGCGACTTTCTCGAAGGTTGCGAAGAACTTTGAAACTTCCTTCTCGTTGAATTTGGGGACCATTTTGATGTTTCTTACCGGATCGAAACTACTGGTTTCCGTTGTTGGCCTCCGACCACCGCCTAATCGTAATACTTCTAGTTCATGTTGTCTCTGTCTTTCGTTTTCTTCTCTCTCTCGCTGTTCTCTTTCTCGTTTCTCTTCTCTCTCTCGCTCTTCTCTTTCTCGTTTCTCTTCTCTTTCTCGCTCTTCTCTTTCTCTTTTCTCTTCTCTTTCTCGCTCTTCCCTTTCTCTTTCCCGCTCTTCTCTTTTTTCTTTTCGTTCTAATTCTAAACGCCTCATCGCCAATTCTTTATCTTTCATCTCCATTTCTTTATCTTTTAATTCTCGTTCTAATTCTAACTTCTTCCACTCTATCTCGCGATTTATCCCTAAGGCGCGCATTTTGACTGTAAGCAAGCTAATGTTCAGCTCACCTGCATCACTGTCAATGTCGCTGCCTTTATCTTCCTTTTCCGTGGAAGCTATTTCCTCACCTTCCTTTGTACTAGGAGTCTCGCCTTCCTGTTTCTCTTCTGCCTTCAAGTGCCGGTGAACCTTGGACAAGATCTCCACACGGGAATCACTGGCACGGATCTTGATCTCCAGGTAGGCGCTCACTAGTACAAGCTCTGGTTTGCTCAGATATTTTAATCTGGCAAGACAGTCCACTCTGTTCAGAAAAGCCTGAACATCGTCCAGATCATCGATGGTAGCTTTTTCTGCCATTGTCACAGATGGAACACTCAACTAGCACTTAACACACTGCTTACACGTTAGCACTTAATGCACCGAGCACTGTTCTACGCCAATATTGCACTTTATCGCACCAAACAGTGCACTTGCCAATATTGCACGTAATTACTTCGGGCACCGCACTACGCAATATCGCACTTAATCACAGCGAACCCTTCGCTCTACAATATTGCACTGAATCACTGAGCACCGCACTAGTCAATATTGCACTTAATCGCTTAGTCACAGCGAGCACCGCACTGCACAATATTGCACTTAGTCACTCTTGAGCACCGCACAGGACGTATAACGTCACAATCGTCACACACACGGCGAATTATATACAGGGATTACGCCACTTCACCACCCCTGTCAAACATACTTAACAAGGGGACGGATCCCGCTGGGGATGCCAATTATGTTACGGCCCTCTCGGGACGCAACGGGGTTCTTACTCTGATGTTGTTAGAGGAAGTTGTATCCGGCCCTAAGCCAGTAGTGGCTTTCAAGGAATGAGATCCGTGACACAAGTAACTTAAAGGGGAAGGGAAATAAAGGCAAAAACTTAAGATTATAATTATTAAACCATCACCAAATAAATAATATAATATTACACAGGGGGAGGGGTATTAACACTGTACACAATTGTCTTCTCCTGAAGACTCTGGATCCAAGCTCTCGGTGCTAAGTCCTCGGTGCTTTCGTGGCCTCACAATGAATCCTTTGAGAAGCTGAGTCTACCCTGGCCACAGGTCAGCCAAAACACAGGTCCACTGGGGGCACCGCCGTGGAGGCCATCAACCACAGGTCCAGCAGGTCTGCTGGCAGGTTCCGGATCAGCAACGCTGGTCAGGCCACTCCACGAGCGATACTAGGGTAACGCCCTAGTCAGGAGCCTCGTGTGATACCACAAATCACTCTCCTGTCCTCAATACCCCAGTGGATAATCGTCTCCAGCAGTCGGTCCCGGGTAATCCTTCTACTGCCACTCCACTGGCAGGGTAACACCACAGTGTTCTTCCGGGAGGCGACTCACAGCTGCTACAGCAAAGCACAAGGTATGGGGACGGCTGCCTTGGGTAGACTGACTCAACTTCCATCACAGCAGTCCCAGGTCGACTCTGTAAGCAGACACGTCATCAATAACAGGGACACTAAAACACCTCACTTACAGGCTCAGACACAAACGCCCGACATATCCACTCCATAGATGGCGTTGTAGTCTGAGCACCACCTCACCAGAGGTCAGCAGCGGCTGTGTTGAGCGCTGAACAGGACTGGAAACTGGCCCTCGTAGCCAGTACACGTCGTCCTCACCAGGTGTCGTCGTCCGTTTGGAGGGGGTTTCGGGAGCTGACCCACAGATGGCGCGGTTGTCACTGCTCCGTGCTCGGACGCTGGATCCGGGTTCGTAACAGGGGAGGATTCTAGGGTCGTAGTGTAATGTGGAGTACTGACACCTATCCCGAAGTTGGCATTAATATTAGTATATTAGTATGTTAGTATGTTAGTACACACATAACGAATGTCCCGTATTTGTCAAGGACATACAAGAAACTTAAGTCTTGCTAATTTAATGTTAAAAGAAACATGTTATTATGAATTACCTAAAGCTAATAATTAAGAAAGCCTACAATAACTCTGAGATTGGTGTCGCTATGACATGTAATGTGTATGTTACAAATCTCTAAGTCTGCAAACTCTCAGGTACTTTAGATAAACAATGTTATTGTTGTTAACAATGAGAATCCACTGTGATGAGAATGTCTTGGGTCATAGTGACTTGTAATGGTTTGTTACTTGACACCACACCACAGTATCATCATGGCTGCTTAAATTGGATGTAAAGTTATTTGCTCTTAGTTAAGAACTATAATAGGCTTGTAGTTTCCCTTAGTGGAAACATGTATTAAATATTGAAACATTAAATGATTTAAGTTATCGGTAATCAGGAACCCTCTAAAGCTCACAATAAACTCAACAACTAGGGTCGCAGTGACATGTAATGGTGTATTACGTAGCTGCTGAATCGTAGGCAAACTCAGAATAAGCTCCTAAGAACTGATAACACTATTGTATAAGTTGTAATCTACATTATTATACAGTAAAGTATTATTGGTAATTTAAGATCAAGGAGACCATGACACTACAGTAAGGTCACTGTCTAGGGTCGTTGTGACTTGTAACTATTGGGTTACTAGACAATAACATCACGCAGCATCATGATCACCTCAAAATCAAATGAGGAAATTGAATTTAATGTGCACTGCCGTGCAGTAGTCATTCTGACTGATGGTACAACTAATTTGCTAACTAGCTAAATAATAGAAAAGTAGAGAACTGAAAAGTTTATTCATTAAAATCAAGGAAAATTCTGAGTCGACAGTGAGATTGGTAGCCTAGTCATTCTGACTTATGAGCTAATTAAATGGCAGCTCATAGGCTTGACACTGTAAACTTGTTAGTACGAAATCACCTTTACATGAAATTGAGTTTATTAAATCAGTCCCTATAAGTATAGTCAACTGTAATTAATGGTGAGTACAGATTAGGCTAGTACTCAGTTGACACTAACTAAAGTCCCTAAACCTACCTAAATAAATGGTTTGAATTTCTAACCTACCTAAGTAAGGGACTAAGCTAATTGTGAGCAAAAATGTACTCGAATTAACATTGGGAGCTATATTGAGCTCATTAAGCATGTTAATAAGGTGAGTTATAGTAAACTCGTCAACAGTGTTGACAGGGTGAGCTGCAGTGAGCTCGTTAACAGAGTTAACAGGGTGAGTTATATTGAACTCGTCAACAGTGTTGACAGGGTGAGCTGCAGTGAGCTCGTTAACAGAGTTAACAGGGTGAGTTATATTGAACTCGTCAACAGTGTTGACAGGGTGAGCTGCAGTGAGCTCATTAACAGTGTTAACAGGGTGAGTTATATTGAACTCGTCAACAGTGTTGACAGGGTGAGCTGCAGTGAGCTCGTTAACAAGGTTAACAGGGTGAGTTATATTGAACTCGTCAACAGTGTTGACAGGGTGAGCTGCAGTGAGCTCGTTAACAGAGTTAACAGGGTGAGTTATATTGAACTCGTCAACAGTGTTGACAGGGTGAGCTGCAGTGAGCTCGTTAACAAGGTTAACAGGGTGAGTTATATTGAACTCGTCAACAGTGTTGACAGGGTGAGTTGCAGTGAGCTCGTTAACAGTGTTAACAGGGTGAGCTACAGTGAGCTCGAATTAACGAGGTGGAGTATTGCATCATTCAATTATCATGGCGAGCAGTGCTCGTGGCATGGGGAACATTAAAGCGTTCAATTGTCATGGCGAGCAATATTGAGCTCGTATGCGCATGGGGAACAAGCACTCATATTATTACGTTAATTCTAAGGTGAGCTATATTAAGCTCATGAAGCATGTTAATTAACAATGCTGATGTTTAACGATAATGCATTAAACAAAGAGAAACCTAAGATTGCTGGAAATTAAATTACTGCTACGATCAATCCTATTTAAGATAATTTGTAACATTTTCCCAACCTAAACGTTTCACGGGTTATTAGTTCTCTGTAAATTCACTTACGTATTGGTAAGTTTGCAAGTTTGTTCGTGCTGCGCTCCTACACTAATTAAGCAGAAACGAAAGAAAAACAACTCAAACAAAATTGATGCAAGTATTATCACTAACTCTTAGTGCAGAAAACATGGTATTAAGAAGGTTTTCTTGGCAAACCTTTAAGCGCAAGTATAGTGGACCAGTGGTCCTAGCGAATTTATAATTACAGAAGTTGCTTGATGACTTCATAGTATTACTAAATTCAGGAAATTCCAGTGGCATTGAGTGCTAGATTCTCTAGCCTAACATTATTAATTACCTAGGGAGTACTAGATTCTCTAGCCCAACATTACAATTTACCTAGGAAGACTGAGTGTGGTCAATTACTACTTGTCGAGAATAATTCTAGGTCTGCAGTGAATTCAATGGCTTGGTCGCTGTGACTTGTACTTGTTTGAGTACGGACCATTGGTTTTCACTGAGAGCAACGAAACATCTCGGCGAGTATCAATTGCACTACATTTAATCTGAGTTTATTACTCAGCTGTGTTTCTCCCTTTAGCTTGCTGCTGGAGAATTGATTTACTGCTGACTAATTTATTATTGTTGGCAGGCTTAGGCTTGTTCACATTCAGAACTTTACCAGTAAGTAAGTAGCCACCTGCAGATTGGAGCATATTCATTCCCAATCGTTTAACATGTCCAGTTATGAACTGGTAATAGTAGTCGGCTCCTACTAGTAAATCTACATTGTTAAGGCGGTCAGACGTTAACTTGTTGTCAGCCAAATTAATTTCACGTTCCTGCAGGAAGTGGGCTGTGTACCCCAGACCCTTAATGTTTAAGTCTAAAGGTATTTGATCTACAACAATGGCTTGGACAGCCTTGGCATGACTACCTAGTCGTACAAGCTTCTTTTTTTTTTTTATTGTTAAAACAAAGTAAACAGCGTACAGTAAAGCATATAATAACAAGGAACATAGAATGACAACAACATAAAACAAGGAACACAGAGCAACATAACATAAAATAGAAACCAAAAAAACAAAAAAATACATAGGAAAGTACATTAAATACACACAAAAACATCTAGGCAAAACAGCACAAGCAGTGAACTATAAAGCACAAACAAACATGTGAACAACAGAAAAGAACATAACACAGAAAACAAATAATCGTACAACAGGAAACAAAAACAAAAAAAAAAGGACATAGGACGACACGGTACAAAATAAAACAAATCTAGTAACAAGCTAGCCTGAAGGGCTACACAAGCAATACGACAAGGCAAGACAGACAGGAAATCACAACCGGAACACGCAGGAACCGGCAAGCACACACACACACACACACACACAGCCCTAAAAACAACACAAGTAACAGAACAAAACACACACACACAGCACATCACAACCAAAAAAAACGCACGCAGAGCACACACCCAAGCACACCCACAAGCACACTGCCCAGCAGGGCGAAACCAAACACGGAGACAAACCAGACACAGAACCGCAGACACGGTAACAAATTAAACAGACAGAGTACACAAGTAAACACACGGCACTAACGATACTTGTCCGGAAACTCCTTGGCTGGGAAGCGCAAGCAGTACGCCTCCCAGACGAGCTGGACGAAATCAGGCACAGGCTTACCAGGAGACGCACACGGCCGAGGCATCCAGTCAGGCACCCCATAAATAAACCCTTTCAACTTGGGTACCCAAATAGTCGACGAGCACCACGGGCCCTCACGCACCCTGTCGTCCCAAACGATGTCCAAAACCCGTGGCTCACGGACCACGCTCCCGTCGGCCGCGAGCACAGGGGAGGAGCCCACACTAGGTGGTTTCGCACTGGTATCGGCACTGGGAGGTTCTTTGGGCGCCGCACAGGGCTACGAATCGACCGGCACACGAGGTTCCTCCCGAGGCCCCACATGGGGCTGCACACTAAGGGAACCCGCAGAGGACACAGACGAGTCGGGGCCCCCGCCACCGAGCATAGGAACCGAAGCACCGTGATGCACATCCTTCCGTAAAACCACGACGAGGTCCCGTTCAGCAGGAGCAACCTCCCACCGTGGGGAGTCACCAGCAGTAGGCACAGGTGGAGACTCCTGGAGGCAACACAGAGCCCCCCACAGCACCGCCAACCTCGGCAGGAGACGCCGGATCAACGTACTCCTCCACCTCCACCCAAGGCACCCCACGAAGGGGAGACACACTCGGGACCCGCCTCGAGCGCTTGGAGACGGGCTGCTGGTCATCTGAGCTGTCACCCCCATCATCCTGTAACATAGCAGAACACTCCAATGGACGCGACTTCAAGGCCCGGCCCCTGAGAACCGCGGCCTCCACTACCGGGGGCACCGGACCACACACCGCAGGAGACTCCACGCCGCTAACATCCAACGGGACAGGAGACGCCACATGTAGGGAAGGAGGCACGGGCAGCTGAGACAGATCGGGCTGGGGCGACAGGGGCAGGGACGCCGGAGGCGGGGAACCCGGTGGCGGGGGCGGGGCCACCGCAACCCCGACGTCAACATCCACACCACCATCCAACACCGGGGCAGAAACCAGCAGGGAATCAACACCCAGACCATCACGGGGAGATAGGTCCGGGGCCGACAGCGGGGGAAAATCCTCCTCCTGGAAAAGGTTAACAGGGGTGACCCGACGCTCCACACACCCCGCGGCCAGGTGACCCGGGAGGCCACACCGGAAACAAGTCCGAGGTTGTCCTGCGTGAAAAACACGAATCAGGAACCCCAACAGCATGATGGAGGACGGCACAGAATCCCGGAGGCGCATGGCGAGAGTGCGGGTCCCACACAGAACCCCCTTCCATCTCCCAGTAGGGACAGCATTCATCCTCACATGTAGAACCCGCCCAAACCGGGCAAAGTACCTACGTAGAAGATCCTCAGGGAACTCAAAGGGCATCCCATGCACAGCCACATACGTCGTGGCTCCACAACGGTCGGATAGGGTTACCGACCCACCATCCCCAGGAAGATCGAAAGAGCGCCCATCATAGCACGTGACGATATCTTGATAAATCGCCGGAGAGTTGAACTTGACTATTGCCCGCCGGCCGGCGAGCAGCTGCACACCACATACAGACTCCACTTGGACACGTAACATATCAATCATTACCACCTCCACAGCGTGGTACGAAGCAATCCCAGAAAACTCCAGGCCAATGGAGGCCTGCCTGGAGACACGGGGCACAGGCTCCCCCATGATCGCAGACCGTCACGGCCCCAAGGGCCCCTCAGCAATAACACGACACACAAGCCACGTCAGCAGCGACACCAGGTCCTCACCCCTCGCCGGGTCAACAACAACTGCAGCGGCCGGACGGAAACAACCGTACCCCACGACAGCTGGAGCAGCTCTCCTGGCGATATCTCCGTACAAGCGGTTGAACTACTGAGTATTCATGGGTTCCTCGATTTATCATGAACCCTGACAAGTTTAATTTTACCTGTCCTATTGGTTGTAAATTAAGTGCCTCTGCTGCCCTTTGAGTAATGAAAGTTCTCTGGGAACCTTGGTCAAATAGTCCACGTGTGGTGATCTTGGCTCCTCTGTTCTTCACTCGAAGTTGGGCAGTAGGCAAAGCAGCATCCACTTGAGATGCTTGTGAAGTTACGCTGTACACATCTCGCACCTTGCAGCACTGTACTGGTGTAGATTCTCTACGTCCTATTCTAGGATTGACATAATTTGTCCTAACTAATTTGCACAGTGCAGCGTGATGCTTGCCCCTTCTACACCTATTGCAGGTGTTCAGTGGGGTTTCACAGCTATTAACATTATGTGATTTGAGACACCTAGTACATTTATGTAACTGTTTGAGTCGTCTGACTCTTGTGTGTCTATTAGGATAATTGGTACATTTGTACAGAGAATGTTTTTGATTGCAAAACAAGCACATTCCCCATCCTACAGCTCGTTTAGGGGTTACCGGTTTTGGTAAAACAGTAACTGCAGGTTGTGATGGTTTGGCTGCTTGCATTTGCTTGTTATTTATTCTCTTGTGAGTACTGGGTGTACTCTGGGGAACCATTAACAGGCTCTTGGGAGTGCTCTTTGGACTATTAGGTCTCTTAGGAGCACCTGTGGGGCTTTTAGGCCTCACTGATGAATCAGTGTTTGACTGATTGTTGTTACATTGATTATTAGCACCTTTGTTACCTAGTGACAGTGCCACTTTAGGAGTTTCAGGTAAGGAAACTGATGTAGGTACAGTTTTGGTGCATTCAGATTTAGCATTAATTGCCTGGTCTGCTGTATGATTGCTCATATTGCGCAAACCTGTAAATATATCCTGCATTGACAGGGTATTACCATTCTGGTATACATATAATTTATTAAGTGTGTCACCAGACAATTTTCTCTGGATGATAATTTTAGTCATCCACTCAGTAGTTGGGTGATCCACCTCTTTACTGAAAGAATTTATCAGTGACTCAAGCTGGAAACTAAAGGCTTGTAAAGAGTCAACTGATTGTTCTGGTGAAGATAAATTTAATAATTGGTGCACAAGGTTTATAATAGTCTTCTCATTGTTAGCACTTACTTTAGAAGGCTGTTGTGAGCAATTGTGACCATTACTTGTCTTGCTTAAGGCTTCTTCCTTAGCCTCAGCTTTGATTACAGTTTCGACTGCTGCTGCAGCATTAGCTTTATCATTTTCTGGTTCAGATTCACTGATTATTGCAGCTTCACTTGTTTCATCTGCAGCTTCACTTGTTTCTCTGGGTTCTTGTGATAAGCTAGTTAATTCAGTAGCCTCATGTATTGAACGTATAGAATCCAGGGAACATTGAGAAGAGCTGTCTGAAATTTTATCAGACTCTGTAAACAAATCATCACATGAAGCTGTATTAGATGAGAGGTTATAAAATGAAGGTTGAGCTTCAGTTGTGGATCCTGTGTAGTGATCAGTATTGATTAGAGGATTCTCCTCATCTTGAGGTAGCTCAAGTATTTCATCTGAGCTGAGTGTTGACTCAGGTGTAGATCTATTAATGATCTGTTCTATCCACTCAGGAATATCTTGTCTCGCAAGCACCTCCTTATATCGGTCTAACCTGGTTTGAACGTTATGTTCATAGTTATCAAGATCAGATTCTGTTAGACGTAAGTTGTCTGAGACAGTATGACCGACTTGGAGTAAATTCCTGTGGGACTCGATTACAGTCTTTACATGATCATATTTTTGGATGGCGTTCCTTATGGAACTTGCTAGTCTGTAGACGTCACCTGGGTCAGTTTCTACACAGTGATGACATCTGATAAGCAGTTCTCCTAGGCGAACTTGAAGAGTTCGCAAGAATCTTGCATTCCTTTCTAAAGGATTCATTCTTGCGGTAAATTGAGCCTGATAGGGCTTATGTAGCTATTTGTATAGCTATGGTGTCTGCTCCTTGATGTAGAGCAGGTATAATTATTGACAGCCTGGTATTTTCTTGAGGCTGGTTGTAATTTACCTCATTTAGAGGTTAGCTACCTACCTAACAATAAGCAACTAAGATTTGAGTGGTACCTTGGTCTCACTACAGGTGTTCCTCAGCTTAGCTCTTCTAAATCAGCCTCGGATGGGTAGTGGGCTTACAGTAACACTCAAAGACATACATAGAAATATGCAATAAAATATAATTACACAATAAATGGTTAATCCCACCCTTGATAGGGTCAGCACAAAAATGAATAATATATGTCACTAACTAGCTCAAGCCTAGTCGTGAGAATTTCTACTTAAGAAACTACAACTATATTTAGTCTATGCTTGTGCCAAATTCAACACAATCACAGCCTAAATTGCTACCTAATAAAGGTTGGCAAAGATTATATTGTGGTGCAATAATGTGCAAATAATTGTGCTGTGTTTTTGGGTTTTTTGGATTTTATAGTTTATATACACTTGTATAATTATGTGTATAAGAAATTAAATGAACACAAGAGAATTAATTGTGTTTGGCAAGTATTCTACTGCCGTAAATATTATCTAACTCCTGAATGTACTCCTAATTGTGGAATAAAATGTTATCAGGGTTAGTAATGATTAACTAGTATGAGATCAGTAATTTATATTAGTATACTGGATCCCTAAATGTTAATGATCCACTGACTTGAGTGAATCAGTAACTATAACATGGATTCAGGCTATAATGGACAGTCTGCTGACAGCCATATATTGAAACATTTGTATAGCCTAAATGGTTAACACATAATTGGTGTTAGTGATTAATATAAGTTATGAGCTGTTGCTCCTGGTGACCTAAAAATTCTTACTTCAGTATGAAGTGTAGGCCTAAGTGTTGTGGGCAATAAACTGTGTCCCACGAGTGCTACCTTATACATAAGGTAAAAGTAGCAATGAATTGGTGTGACTTAGGCTAACTGATGTGTTACACTGTTGTTTGACACAATTAATTAAAAGGTTAGTCTTGATTACATCACACAAGGATTAGTTATTACTAATTAGTATTTATAATTATAATTTATGTTTATCCGGTTCGATAAGGACCATAATGTGGGACATTTGGGGCTTGACTCTATATATTAAATTATTAATGTAATAAAAATCAATTACGAAGGACCACCCGCTTTTATAGCAAAAGAGGGAAACTAAGAAAATATGATCATAAGCAAATTCCTAGATGAACCAGTAACTATGGATAAAATACTAGAGAATATGATCACTGAAATAATTAATGGGCTGTATAATAAAATGAATCAAAGCCTCAAACACCTACATTGGGGGGTTATTACTGGAACTCAGTACGTCCAGGAACTAGTGTGGTTCGTTCACCAGTCCAATGTATAATAATCTAATCCTATGAACATTTATGAAATTATTACCGTTATCATTAATGAGAACATAGATTATGAACATGAATAATAATAATCATAATAAACACATGTTAATCCAATGAACAGAGTTCTGCATGTAAAAGAGTACAGGTAATAGAAATCGAGGAATACAAAAGGAATCTTAGCTTAAAGAAGATTTCCAAGAAGTTAGTCACAACGCATCCTCTGATTCTCCTGGACTCGTCATGGAACACTGGGAGTTGATTAACATGGGAAATGACAGCTCGGAGAATTCTGCACACACGCTGTAAATCAAAGTGTTTTCAGTAGCAACAGATTAAACTACTAGATTTCTATGTTCAATAAATTGATATTAATAATAAGGGAAAAATAATGACCTGTAGTTTGTTGTTGTCGCACAGCGTCACGACAAGCTATAAACCTACCCCCTATAAGATGCATCAAATAAGGATAAGGATACTTAGCTAATATGGGCACTGTATAAGTTAAGGCTTGCCGAAATTCGCGTCCTAGGCTCCGGTCTACCCTAGGTAGCCTATCCTAGATACTGACGTGCTTCACTGGTCGGTCACGTGGTATTTCATAGAACCAAATTTAACTGGTTCTGGCCGAATATCAAATTAAATCTCTTGACATTCGACTTGTTATGTAAATGACACTGACACCAGTGAAGTTAAGGTTCTGCAAGGTTCTTCACACCTCACAGTGGCGACTTTCTTCTAGAGGTCTTGATGGTGTCTACCCTGGTGGCTGGGCAATGGCGTCTCCTCGTGAGCGCGTTGTTTTGTGTACGCGTCTTCTCGGGAACGCGTCACCTCGTGCACTGGCGTCTCCTCCGTCCCGCTCCGCGTCCCGCGTTTGTTACTCAAATTATTTATTGTGAATATTATCATTTCTCACAGTTGTGATTGAAACGCACGAGTTAGGACGAGTTTATTATTTAGAGGAGTTAAATATTATTATTCACCAGTTTTATGATAGTAAACGAACAATGGAGATGAATTAAAGTCTCTCCATGGCATTCACGCGTGACGTTAAATTTACTACTAGATAACAGTTATAACTATAAACGCTCTATTTGGCTTTAGTTAGGGATCAGTTTATCTGTAATTAATTATCACACAGAACACCGTTGTTTATAGAGAATCAAATGCAATTCTCAGACACATTGGATATAAATGTGTTTATTACAATGGAATCTGACGCAATACTGGCGTTGGGTGACGTAAAAATTCTAGCCTTATTGTACAGATGTAATGATTAGTACATGCGAACTCTACGTTGGGTTAATTTTACTCACTACAATGATTAGTAGAATTAGTAATAATTAATGAGAATACAACAGTGTTGTATTTAGTGTTGGAAATTTCCAACATACCACATGTTGTATGAGAAAGGAGTCCTGCAACAGGTCAAGAAATTTATCGCCTTCTCCATGCGATGTTAAATTTACCGAATCTATTGTCTCGTGGTTAAAGTCGTCCATAATAAGAGTTTGGTTTTGTGACGCCTAATTGGTCACATTATTCAGATAATGTGCATAATTAACTAATCCTACCAATTCAAGGGCTGGAGCAGCATACACTATAATTAGGAATAATGCCTTTCAAATCGGACATGAAGAAAAAACACGTATTTTAAACTATATTAGCTGCTGTTAACTGCCAGAGTTATGGTGTTAAGATTCCTTGAAAGAAACAAAAAAGGTGCAGTGATCTGCACTGATTCAAAAGCAGCACTACAAAGCCTTAGAAAACGTAGAAATCCACGATAGACCTCATGGATTACAAGATATATAAAAGGGCACTAAACTCAGCCAACCATGATATCAGATCAGACAAAAGAAACTACGAAAGAAAATTTGCCTAAAACATAAATAAAGATCTAAAATCATTCTATGCTTATTTAAAAAGTAAAACCAAAACAAAGAACTCGGTAGGACCTTTAAAAGATGAAACTTTTATAATGGATGATAGAAGGACAGCAAACACCCCTGAATGAATATTTTACATCAGTGTTCACACTAGAAATATTGGATGACATTCCCTCACCCACACAAATGTTTGATGGAGGTGAATACCCCTATTTTCAAAAAAGGCAGATAGAGCTCGGCAGAAAACCACCGTCCGATCAGCTTGGCATCACACATCGGCAAGCTCATGGAAAGAATCCCAAGGGAGGGAACCTTTCACCATCTTTCAGTGAACAATCTTATAAAATCAACGCAACATTGGTTTGCTAAAAATAGATGCTGACATACAAACCTGCTAACATTTTTAGAAACAGTAACCAGCTACTCAGACAAAGGACTTATGGTTGATGGGAAGTCTTTGGACTTTGACAAGGTACTACATGAAAGACTAGCAAGGAAACTACAGCCACATGGAATAAATAGGAGAATGTTGGAATGGATAATGCAATGGTTATAATAAAGAAAACATAAAGTGGTGCTAAACGGGAGTGAATCTGACTGGAGAAATGCAGTAAGTAAATGCACAGGTGTCCATTTTGGGGCCAACACTTTTTGTCATAATCATCAATGACATAGATGAGAATATTACAAGCCACATCATCAGATCTGTAGATGACACTAAGATCTATGGTAAAGTGGGAAATAAAACTGATGTTGAAGCCTTACAAAGAGATCAACGTAAATTCCACAAATGGACTGGCAAATGTTTTTTATTACAGGTACATGCAATACCTTGAATATAAAGAACAGCAACCTACACAAAAACTATCAAATTTATAACATTTCATTGCAGCAGATTGATGAAGAAAAGGACCTTGAAGTCAAAGATCACCATTCACTGAAAGTTACACAACAGTTTCGAGCAGCAATCAAAAAAGCTAATCAAATCCTTGGAATAATGAATCGTACCTTTAACTGAAAGGAAAAGAAGGCAGTGATTCAATTGTATAAATCTCTGGTGTGCCTCTTTTGGATTACAGTTTCAAGGCATGGAAACCACGTCTTCAGACGGACATAGCTGCTCTGGAGAAAAAGCAACACTGGGCAATAAAAATCATTTCAGAACTAAGTCAACTCATGTATCAGGAATGGTTGAAAGCCTCAGGGCAAACAACACTGTAAATCAGGCACAAAGGGCGGATCTCCGTTAAACTTTCAAAATACTGGAAAAGTTGGAAGATGTTAATCCAGATAATTTCTCCAGAAGGTAATATGTAACACAAACAAGGAGCAACAGTTTCAAGCTCAATAAACCACAATGTAGGACTGGGAACGAGAGATGCTCTTTCACCCACAGAGTTATATAAACCCAAGGAACCGCTTACCCGCTGAAACGGTAAATGCCAAAACTCTGTTAAGTTTTAAAATTCAACTGGAAAATATTATCAGGGCAAATGGAGGGACCATTGAAAAGCCTCCAGTTACATGTCCTTGTCGAGACGACTAGTGTTAGTTGCCTTGAGGAAAATTCAGGTAATTCAATCTGTTTCCAGTCACTTTTGATCTTACCAAGCACCCCCACACATTACTGGTCTTACCAAGCTCCTCCCACTCACAACTGGTCTTACCAAACTCCTCCCACTCACTACTGGTCTTACCAAGCACCTCCCACTCACTACAGGTCTTACCAAGCACCTCCCACTCACTACAGGTCTTACCAAGCTCCTCCCACTCACTACAGGTCTTACCGAGAACTTCCCTCTCTCTACTGATCTTACCAAGCTCCTCCCACTCACTATAGGTTTTACCAATTACCTCCCACACACTACTGAACTAACCAAACTCTTCCCACTCAGTACTGGTCTTATTATGCACCTCCCATCACTACTGGTCTTACCAAGCACCTTACACTCACTACTGGTATAACCAAGCACTTCCTACCCACTAATGATCTTTCCAAGCTCCTCCCACTCACTACTGTTCTTACCAGGCTCTTCCCACTCACTACTGTTCTTACAAAGATCCTCCCACTCACTACTGTTCTTACCGAGCTCCTTCAACTCACTACTGGTTTTATCAATCTCCTCCCACTCTCTAGTGGTCTTGCCCAGCACCTCCCACTCACTGCTGGACTTACCGAACTCCTCCCACTCACTACTTGTCTTACCAATCACCTCCCATTCACTGACGGTCTTGTAACACGGGGGGGGGGGGGTATTCGTTCTGTCCTTCGTATCTTCGTTCTCTCTCTACCCCTCTCTTTACCGGTATTCTACTTTAAATTTCTACCAAGGTACTCCAAACTTTTACTTGAGCCGACCCCACGCCACGTGGTCTTAAGACGATTGACCGACTTAAGATTCTACAACCCGTATGACGTGAAATAGACTTCTAGCAAAACTCTAGAATCACTTTTTTGCTGCCACCACCAGACCAGTAACACTGAGCAATGATCGAGGTCTGGATCGATCATGCTAATCAATAAACTTTGGGGCTTAATCCCCACTAGTAATAGATGACTTGGATATCCGTATAGTGTGGAATTAACTAGTAATCAAAGGGAATACTGAATTATGATTCGGTGTTAGAATCGGCGCCCAACTCAACTCGGTCTCGCCGGCTACCCACGTGGTACGGACCAATTCACATAAATTACACAAAAAATGGAAATTAACAAAAAGACAATTTAATCGCTAAATGGTTTATTCAAAAACTAAACAAAATCTAAATCAATTCACTCCCTAACCTGAACACTTCCTACTTGACCTTACCGGCAATGAGTTGACCTACTCCCTATACCAACTATAGCAACTATACCTCTTATGTTGACCAGCTTGGGTGGAGTACTGATTTTGGGGAGGGGTGGAGATGGGTACCTCTCCCAGTTGATGACCGGTCCACACTGTCCTCTCTCTGATGCTCCTCTACCCAGAAGCCCAGAGCAGAGTATTGTTCTGCCTAGTTTACCAAGTTACTTAGCAAAGCTTAAGTTTAACAACTAACCTCTGTTGCACTGAATAATCCAGATTGGTTGAATTATTTTAACTGAAGTTAACCTTTTTTGAGTCGATCATTTGTGTTCTCACCAGTTCGCCCAATATCTACTTAACATTAATGGCCAAAAATGATTAGATAAATGGGTTTCGGAAAAACACTTCCCTTGTGGTTGATGACAGTGTGTTGTTGATGGAAGACCTTTGGTTTCCATAACACTTCGTCCAAGAGAATTTATAGGAACCGAATTTGCCCCACGACTCTCAGGTCTTAACAACAATGGCTGACCACTCCTCACTCACTGACGCCTGGCCTACTTTGTCCAGATATCAGTAACTGATAGAAGGGTCACATTTACTTTATTTTGATACTAATAATTAAGTTATATATGTGATGTTTTATGAAGGTAAAAGTCCTAAGACTAATGAATTTAAGAATAATTCCCAACAAATAGCTGGTGAATTTATAATAGTATGTGGCAATGATATCCCATTTTCTATAGACAGAAAATTCCACTACAAGCTACATTTTCTATGGGTTAACTTGTGTATACAATGCAGCAATATTATCTGCAGTTGCATGTAATATTATTAAATGCTGTCGGATTTTCCGACATAATTCCCCGGGGGGCTGCTCACGGGTCGAAGTCCTATTTAGAACAGATGAACACCGATACTCATCCTTCGAATTATTAGATTAATTTGATGTTAGTAGTTAGTAATCACACATTTGTGCGTCTGTTCGTACAGGACGGATGTCCCATACTAGAGTTGTAGGGGTTAGAAGTCTAATGCGATTTAATTTCCCTGTTAACTCTTGAAAGGCTAAAATTCAAGCCTAATTACATATTATTTAACCCAGAAGACTGAATGTGATCAAGTACTACAGTCAAGTATGATTCAGGGACTGCAGTGAGATCAGTGACATTAGATATAACTTGAAGCTTGTTCAGGTAACTGGTCACTGATATGTAAACACTGAGGCCCATGGAACACATCTTGATTAAATAATAAATGTATCAAATTCAGTTAGTTAGTTTAGTTTAGTTCATTTATTATGCACCCCATACCCATCTTGTGGGCGGTAGTGGAAAGGGTTACAGAGGCACATAATGGGCTCAGGGACTGAACCCCACAATTCATTTAGCTAAGCAAGTTACAATCTTGATGAGCTAGTTACAAAATTCAATATAAGTCATCACATCAACAATGGGTTCGAGATCGACCTCAAGTACAGGTTCTAAATTAAGCAACTGACATATGTGGAGAGCTAGTGTCACAAGTTATATGTTTGTCCTGCACACCGCCCCCCATCCAGTGGGAAGCGGTGGATAGGTTACAATCACTTAGTTACTACCTACAGTTAGCAAACTGGGGATATTTGGCTAAAATTTCTGGTAGCAGATCATTTTGAATGAAATATTGACACATCGCTGGAACATTGGTTATAGAATTGTCTCTAAATTCACGTATCTTTTCGCACTCCATCACATAGTGACGGAGGGTGTGCGAATAATTTTGTTGACACAGTTTACATTTGGTCAGGTCTACATCAGCAGATAATGAGAATTCCCAGAGATACTTGTAACCGAGTCTAAGCCGAGCAGTAGTAACATCTAGAAGTCTGCTGGTTTTATTGGATGATCCATAGATATGTGGCTCCTCTTGCATGATAGTATGATGATAGACGGAATTACTGGTGTCAGTTTCACTTTGCCTCAGATCTACAAGATCTTGTTGAAATTCTCGATGTACTGCTGCTCTCAGATTGCTCATTGACAATCCCAGGTTACACTCAACGGCTCCTTTAAAGGCAGATTCTTTGGCTAACTTATCAGCTCTATCATGCATTCGGAGGCCAACATGAGATGGAGACCACATGAAATGAACTCTGTTACCATCCTTAACAATTTTGTTGTATTTGTGTCTAGCTTCGGACACGAGCATGTTACAGTTATGTCTTAAAGAGTTGAGAGCATTTAAGGATGATAAGGAGTCACTTACAATTAATGTATCAAGTTTTGAGACTTGTACACATTTCAGTGCAAGGATCAAGGCAGCCGTCAGATTTATTGTGGTTTAATTTAGTTAATTGATTCAGAGGATTGAATAGCCCATCATCAAAGTCAAGTATGGTTCTGAGACTGCAGTGGGTTCAGTGACATTGGTCGCAGTGACTTGTAGCTGTTTAAGCTACTGTTCACTGATTTGCCACTTAGGCCTCATGAACTCATCTTCATCTTTAAAATGATGATATTAACATCAACCTCTGTTGCTATAGTCAGCTGTAATCTCCTTAATATAATGATACTGGAGAAATATAATCAGCTTACAAATTTTGATTTCTATTGGTATTGTTTATCTGCAGGCATAGATCTCCTCAGGCTTGATACTGGGCCTGAGAGTAATTTGCCTCCTGCAGAATTTAGCATGGTTATGCCTTGATATTTAGTAGGGCTACCAATGAATCAATGGTAGTAGTCTGTCCTTACAAGAAGACCGAAAACGGCGAGGTGATCAGACTTAATATTATCTACCAATTTTATTCCTCTATTTCTCAGGAATTTGGCTGTTGCTCTCGGACCTTGAATTTGTAGGTCTACTGGTATTTTGTCCACCACAATGGCTTGTACTTGACAGACGTACCTGCCTAAACGTACTGATGGTTGTACCACCTGGTAGACTTGTTATACTCAAATTCTGTCAGTTGAAATGTAACCAATCACAGGCGAGTAGGCCTCTGACGTCATGCCAGACAGAGGAGCATCAGGCATGCTCCCAGCAGCCTCAGTTATCCTCACAGACTCAGAGTAGAAGGACCTCGGCTAGGCAGATATATATCTTGCTATCTCAGTCAATAAATATATACAGAAGCGACTACTGTGTCTACCTTCTACCCGAACAAGGCAAACGAATACTGGTAGCAGCAGTGGGATCCAGAATTTTTTTTTTCTGGAAAGAAAAGTTCAAGTACCCAGCATCGCCTCGTGTTCCAGCTAAAACCGCCGCCACCGCCACCGCCATAAGCCGCCATCCTGCCACCCACGCATCAAATATTGTGCCAGACCGGGGTCCTGCCATCAACCACTACTCCAGGCCAACGTTTCAGAAGTAAGGGTCAATATTTTCCTGTGAGAATGCTCATTCATGCGCATCCAGGGACCATAGGATTAAGGACTTGCCCGAAACGCTACGCGTACTAGTGGCTGTACAAGAATGTAACAACTCTTGTATATATCTCAAAAAAAAAAAAAAAAAAAAAAAAAAAAAAAAAAAAAAAAAAAAAAATCAGTGAGGAGGAAGGAAGCTTCCCGCGCCAGCCATTTTTGAACCTCGCGCCACCACGTGGGAACCACCTGCACCCACCACCACCACCGCCACATAAGCTGACAGTATCTAAGCTTTGTGAGTGTTCAAGCTACTGAAATCATGGTCAGTCATCGTCGCAAGTACCAACTGGTTATTCCATCGTCGCAATATTGTCGTCGTCAGAATTTATCTTCGTGCTTCTAGCGTGAACAGTGTGGGGTCCCTGAGTCTCGCGCCACCGCCGCCAGGAGCGCTGCCGTCGCATCCAGTTTGTAAACACGCCGCACATGGGCCTCTTCAGATCTTCACGACGCTTCTCCTACTTTGGCTACTGGTGATCCTCATAAATTACAACCCTGAGATAAGTAATTGCTAGTTGAGAACAACGTGCCAAGTGTTAAAAAGTGACTTCTGTAATAATTCCCATAATATCCTGTGAATTAACCATTCAGTGACTTGTTAAATATTGGAGCTGGTTCAGTACTCCACTCTCCACAGTTTCCTGTGTGATTTCAACATTCCTGCTTCTTACAGTAATTTCATTGAATTTTAATTGTTCTCCTAGAGTGTTATTGGTAAATTCAAATTCCAGTGAAGTAAGGAATCCTTGTTTTAGTAGCATTTAAGGATTTGTGCAATATAATTTTTTTTTAATTCCTCCAGGCCTAAAATTTAAATTTATTCCTTCAACATTGCATATTATAATTTTTTTCTTACCATAGTTATATACATTCCTGTGTCCAGTTTATGTGCTACATACATATTTCTTGCATTGCCACTTGCTGTGTTGAATCTTTTTTTAATGAAATTTTGCAATTGCACTTCCAGTTTTTATATTCTCAATTGCTGTGCTTAGTCTGGTTTAATTAATTTACATACGTCTAATTCCAGTCATTTTTTTAATGAAAGATTGCTAAATTTAGTTTACAATTGCTTGTTCTTAATTATTTTCTTGCCTAGCCCAATTTAATAATTTTATTTCTGCCATTTTTACTTTAGCCAAGTTGATATTTTTTTTGTGTGTTTATTTTTGTGTATACTATTTCTGATGCCAGGTGCACTTAATTATAATCTGCGTTCAAATATTACTTCCACGGCTGTGACAATGCCTACCACTGTTGAAACCCCTTCAGAATCAATGGGAACAGTTGCTCGTCCCAATGGCCAGAGATCAGCTCAGGAAATGGCTATTCCTCTTTTTGCTGGGGAATCGCGTTTATTAGAATCATGGTTTAGTAAGGTTGAAGCGAAAACAGTTGCACGTTTTTCTAAGCCTACTGATGCCGAATACTTAGCAATTGCACGGTCAGCCATGGACACAACCAAAGGTGATGCACGTTTTGTTGTTGATGAGAAAGCCATTGTTAGCCTCCAGTCTTGGCCTGAATTTAAGGATTTCTTTCGCCGTCGCTTTGTTAATAAAGGAGACCTTGACCCATATAGGTTAGTCAAGAAAATTGCCAATGCCACCATGCAGCCTGGTGAATCGTTTAATGCGTTTACTAGCCGTCTCGATCAGTATCTGTATGCCTTAGTTTCTGCTATGAATAATTCGACTTGGTTAGATAAAGACAAGAATCTGTCCCCTGAGGCTATGGCCAAAATGATAGCATTTGGTACTTTAATGCATTTTGCCCCCGAGCATACAAAACCAATCGTTGAGCAACAAAATTTTGGTGTTAAACATGAAATTGGTGAAGTATTTGAGGCTATTAACAATGCCGCAGATAAACTAGCTCCCCGAAGTGCTCAACTGTTGCCACCCTCTGATGCTGTAAATGTAGTTACAAGCTCTCAGCATCCTCCCACAAATTCTCAAAACTCTTGGTCGCAGAAGCGTACCCATGCTCGTAGCCCCCAGTCAAATTCGCCGCCTCATAAAATGCCGAAACGCCATAGTCCACAACCATCCACTCCCTCATGTTGGCATTGTGGTAAGAGTAACCACCTTGCAAGGGACTGTTGGTCCGCCCCTAGATCATCACCTCCTAGACAATTCTCTCGGCCCCCTCATCAATCTAATCATTCTAGGCTTCCATATTGCACGTACCATAAACAAGTTGGTCACCACACTGCGGATTGTAGAGCTAGGCAAAGGACATCTCCACCTCGTAACTCCCATGGTCAATCTTGGCGAGGCTCACAGCGTCCAAGACATTATCAGAACTCTCGTAATTACAACTCCCAGCCCAGCTATAATGCAACTTCAAATTATAATGCTCAGTCACAGAATGCTGGAGCTCAGAATGTTCACTCCATGTCGTCGGGAAACCCCCAAGGCCATCCGCTAACCAATTCAAGCTAGCCAATCCTAGTGCCCTCCCTGTGTATTCAGTAGCTACCCAAAATAGATTTGGACACTTGACAGAGGAGGACACTGACTCTAGACCAGTTGTAGATGTTGACGGATCCACAGTAAATTTGACACAAACAAGACGCAGATATCCCAGACAATATAAGTCAAAAGTAGTAACTTGTCCAGTCTCAAGTGATGGTCCCCTTGTATCAGCCATTGTACATGGTAGAGTTTTAAAAGTTTTTCTTGACTCAGGTGCAAAAATTAATATTGTCAAGCCCTCAGCTCTTCGAGACATTGAAAGTAAGCACCCTACTATTTTAAAACAGTCACACATACCTTTTCTAAGTGGTATTTCAGGAAATAAAGTAAAAGTTCAGGGTGAAATTGACCTCCCACTCAAGTTCAATGATGTCACATTGTCTATAACATGTTTAGTTGTTGACATTATTCATTTTCCTGGAGACATTCTCTTAGGTCTGTACACCATGATTGATGAAAATATTGCATTGTTTCCCCATCGTTGGAACATAAGTATCAAAGACCATGTCATACCCTTGTGTAGCATGTATCGACAGGGCCACGAGTTCAATCTTCAATCAGATTATGTTAATTTTGTTGACACCCGCCTTGCAAGCGTAGGTTTGTCAGATCATTGTCGTGGTAGCATACCCGAGAAAACAGGCACTCAATTGAAGCATAGTTGTTGTGCAGTTGTTAAGGAGAATGAGTATCGGGACTTTCTGGAAGGGGACGCCCTAACGGATTCTCGTTGTCTCGCTCGCCTGGCAGCTTCCATCTCTGAAGTCAGTGGTTCCATGGCTACTGACACTGTGTTACACCCTCATTCTCTCACCAGAATAAGAGTTAAGGTTCAGGGAGTGCCTGAGTTGTCGGATGTGATTGCGGAAAGTGAAACATGTAAAGTGAATGGTACATTTGTTGAACCCTCCTGGCACACAGTGCAGGATGGTACTGTCACACTTTTTATCGCAAACACAAGTAATGCCGATATCCATCTCCAGTCTGGTACCCATGTTGTAGATTTTGCCCATTACTCGTTACCGGTGCGAGTTGTGGATGATGTCTCCATGGATCATACTGTTTGTACACTCACACCAGGAGAACAGGGATCTCAGCCAGAGGTGCAAGCGCAACACCTCAGTCCTACTGATTTTCCTGACTCTGTGGCTCAGCTTTTGAAAATTTTGAACAAGAATAGAGCTGTTGTTGCTCTACCAGGAGAAAAATTAGGTCTCACTCCTCTCATTACACATAAAATTCCCCTTGAACAAGGAACTACGCCTATTTATGTACCAGCTTTCCGTCTTCCCCATTCTCAGAGAGCAGAAGCAGATAGACTTGTAGAAGAAATGTTACAGAGTGATGTAATTGAATCGAGTAATTCGCCATGGAACGCTCCATTGATTCTTGTACCAAAGCGAGATGGGACTTGGAGACCTGTAATCGATTATCGCAAGCTTAACTGAGTAACAATACCTGATCGTTTCCCACTTCCAGTTCTAAATGATTTGTTGCAAAGTATTGGTCGAAACAAAGTATTCTCAACGTTAGATTTGTTGCAGGGATTCTGGCAAATCCCCCTTGATGAGGAAAGTAAATAATTGACAGCCTTTAGTACTCCCAATGGTCATTTTCATTTCAAAAGAATGCCGTTTGGTTTGCGTAGTAGTCCAATAACCTTTTCACGGCTCATGACAAATCTATTTCGTAGATTGATAGGAAGTACACTTCTAGTTTACCTTGATGATCTCATAATCATGTCGCAAGATGTTCAGACTCATTTCCAGAACCTTGAAAAAGTACTTGCAAAGCTCGCTGAAGCTAATTTAAAAATAAAGCTTGCAAAATGTTCATTTTTAAAGCAAAAGATTAATTTCCTAGGCCATACAGTTACACCTTCAGGTATTACATTGAATGAATCAAAAATTATTGCTGCCCGTGATTTTCCAACACCTCGTACCGCAGAAGCCGTAAGACAGTTCACAGGTCTTGTAGGATTTTATCGTTCATTTATTGCTGGATTCTCTATTATAGCCGCTCCGCTTTACAAGTTGCAAAGAAAAGATGAACCCTTTGTTTGGGGAGAGGCCCAGGATCAGTCATTCAAAAAACTCAAAGCAGCCTTGATTTCGTCACCTGTCCTTAGGTACCCAGATTTTTCTAAACCTTTTACGTTGGTTACAGATGCTAGTGACATAGGTTTAGGTGCTGCATTACTTCAAACAGAAGGTCACAGAGATCATGCAATAGCTTATGCTAGCCGCACATTATCCAAAGAAGAGAAAAATTATAGTGCAACAGAACGAGAAGCCTTGGCAGTTGTCTGGGCACTTAAACATTTCAAGGATACAATTTATAATTACCCAGTTCATGTTCTTACAGATCACCAACCATTAATTCCCTTGTTCAAAAATAAGAATCCAGTTGGAAAGTTTGCTAGATATTTGCTCACAATTCAAGAATTCAATACCACATTTGGATATATTCCAGGAAAGCAAAATGTTGTAGCCGATGCGTTTTCTCGACACGTAGCTGCGATTCAGTTAAATTACCCAGCATTAGATGCTACAGTAGTAGAAACGGAACAAAGACAAGACCCCATATGGGCACCCGTCATTAAATTTTTGACTAAGCAAGACACTCGCCCGATTCATAAACCGCCAGTACCATTGAAAGAACTAGTTATGTTGGACAATTTACTGTGTAGAGTAGTAAAGCTAGGGACAGCCCCGAGGAAATGTTGTCAGTTAGTTGTTCCAGCTGTCTTGGTACCAACTGTGTTAAAAATTATCCATGATGCTCCTGCAAGTGCACATCCAGGAAAGGATCGTACACTCCAACAAGGTCGATTGAAATATTTTTGGCCAAAAATGGCTAAGGAGATTGCTCATTATGTTGACAGATGTTTAAATTGTTTACAGCACAAGGGACATGTTTCAGGACCTAATCCAATTCAGGTGTACCCAGCAACTAAAGCTCCTTGGGAACGAATATCGATGGATTTATTGACAAATTTTGCGGAAACAGAGAAAGGGAACAAACATTTGCTTGTAATGGTCGATAATTTTTCACGGTTTTGCGAACTAGTTCCTATCCCGAACAAAACAGCAGAAACCATAGCCAGCGCATTCCATGACCAAATAATTTGTAGATATAGTATGCCTAAAGTAATCCTTTCAGATAATGGACCAGAATTCAGTAATAGTATTCTAACTAGCTTGTGTGATTTATATAACATCAAAAAATGTAGTATTATGCCTTATCATCCGGCAAGTAATGGACTAGCTGAACGTACTAACAGGAAAGTGTTAGATGCCTTGAGAGTCACGTTGAATTTTGATAACAACAATTGGGATGATTTTATACCCTTAATTCAGTGTGCTATAAATTCTTCAATTAATGTTTCTACTGGTGACACACCTCACGCTATTCTTTATGGTACAGATAAGATCCTCCCTAATGAATTGATTAACGTACCTCCTACTCCCTTATATAACGTAGATGATTTTGTTCAAGTGAAGCGTAGACAAATGCAACTAGTATTCAAGAAAATACGAGAACAACTGTCCAAAGCTACAGCCGAGTTCACTCTAGCAAGAAATGCATGAACTAAACCCAGTAAAATAACTATTGGATCTGTAGTAATGATACTTAACCAACACAGGTCTGGTCCTATGTACAAGTTAACTAAGAAATTTTTGGGTCCATATAAGGTAACCGAGCTTATCAAAGGTAACAAATACAGACTTAAGAACTTGTTAACAGGAGAGTATATAAATGAACATTTAGACCATATGAAGTTAGCTAAAATGACTGTTGACGAGACTGATGAGGAAGATGACAATGAACTTACCCAGACAGATACTCCTACTCGGACACCACCTTCTGTGGTTGACAGACCACTGGATGTTCAGCAACCCCATACTAGCAATTATAATCTTAGATCTAGACCTCTCGTTTCAACCGTGCACTCACCACATGTCCATTGGCTAGATGTTAACGAGGATATCTCTCAAGATGATAGTTTGTCACATGAAGTTTTATCTGTTCCGGACCTTCAGTCAGAGCCAGAGTTCTATAGTGCTCTGGATGAGCTAGGTGTAGATATCCGCAGAATTTATAATTGAGTGCACTCTGCAGTTATTCTGTTTGTTTTGAAAAAAAAAAAAAACTCATTTGCAGTATTTCTACCACATGTGTATTATTATTACCATTATATATAATGTATAGTTTTTCTCAACTTTATTTTGTTATGAATTAGATGCCATTGTTAAGTCTACTACCATTTGTATTTTTACAGTGCTTGTCATAAGAGTTATTATTGTTCTAGCAACCACATTGTGGCCAGTGAATCCTGACTGCTATCACGCAGATGTTAGTCTTCTTGATCCAGGTCTTGTATATGCTTGTAAATATATTGCACATTATATATATTGTACATTGGTCTTGTAAATATATTGTATTATTTCAGAAAAAAAAGAGAGAAAAAAAAAAAAAAAAATCATTATCTATCTTGAAATTCTATTGTGGTTGTTAGGTCAGAACTTTGTTCCATTAATGTAATAATTGTTTAATTTTGTATGGTTTTCAAGCACATGCCATTGACACATGTTAATAATTTTGTTTAGGCAATACCTTGAGTTGTATTGTTCATATCTGATCAGTAGACATACACATGTTCTTAATACTCTGGTTTAATCAAAGAATTGTTACCATGATTTTCACCTATTATGATGAATTTTTTTTTGGTGCATATATGCCGAGTTGTTAGTATTACGCACACCTGATCTTCTTTCAATGTTTTATTATGCAAATTTCACATGTAAGCCATTATTGAATGCCACCGAGGCCTTTCAGTAGCATTGTAACTATATAGCTAGCCAGAGCTTGTCGACAAGGGACGTCGACTTGGTAGCGTGTCCGAGCGGTGTTATACTCAAATTCTGTCAGTTGAAATGTAACCAATCACAGGCGAGTAGGCCTCTGACGTCATGCCAGACAGAGGAGCATCAGGCATGCTCCCAGCAGCCTCAGTTATCCTCACAGACTCAGAGTAGAAGGACCTCGGCTAGGCAGATATATATCTTGCTATCTCAGTCAATAAATATATACAGAAGCGACTACTGTGTCTACCTTCTACCCGAACAAGGCAAACGAATAGACTTGAGGTCCTGCATCTGTTATAAACCCTGAGATGTTGAATGTCATCTGGGCTACAGGCTTTAATTGTAGTTCATCTGCCAACTTTTTAGTGACATATGTTCTCTGGGATCCTTGGTCAAACAACCCACGGGTATGGACCTTGGCCCTCTTATTCTGGATGGTAATTTGGGCAGTAGGCCAAGTCGTATTACCTTTAGACTTTGCCGATTTGACACTCGTTGTTTGTTGCACCTTGCAGTACTATACTGCGGTGGGAATGCTATCTTCCACCTTGGGGTTTGGAGACGTTGTTTTGGTGTCTCTGCACAATGCTGCATGGTACTGACCTTTGTTACACCTATTACAGGTGTGTAATTGGGTCTCACAGTCGTTGATGGTATGTTTCCTGAGGCAACTCGTGCAATGTTGCAAATCTTTGAGTCGCTCAACATGGGCGTCACTATCAGGAAAATTAGGGCAGTGGTACATTGAATGTTTCTCATTGCAGAACAAACATGTTCCATAGCTTCCAGTACCCTTTGGTGTCACGTTCTTGGGTGACACAGTAACTATAGGCTTGGAGGGTCCCGCTGCATATACGCCCACACTGCTACTGTTCCACTTTGGTGATGAATTATATTGTCTAGATTGATTTGGAATACCTTTGGTACTCTGTGGTTTACTATTATTGGTTTCTGAGGGTTTACTTGGTGGTTTTAATTTGTCATGTGTTCGTAATTGATGAACTATTGACTTTAAACCCTCAGATATTTCATTCATGGATAAGATGCTTTTATTGTAATGAGCACTCATTTGTCTCAATATGTCCCTAGGTATTTTCTCCTGGACAATTATTTTCAAGATCCTTGTCTTCCCCGTTTGTATCTGCTGTCAGGCTGAGGGCATTGATCATTGATTCTACCTCCAGCTTGAAGACTTGGAGTGAATCAGCTGAAGCCTCCGGTGGGGGTAAATGCAACAGCTCATGAACTAAACGTGATGTTCTTACTTCTGGATCAGCATAATTATCCTTGAGGAGTTTTACTGCCAGATCATAGCCGTCATTAGTTAATCTCAGATGGGATACTACTGTTTTAGCCTCATCTGATAATTGGCCTTGCAAATAAGAGAATTTACTACTCTTTGGTAAAGATTGTTTTGAGTCCACAAGGTCAACGAATTTGTTCCAAAATTCATCCCAGTCTTCCTCGTCTTTTCCTGAGAAAGTGGGTAAATTAATTGGAGGGAGTCGAGCTTCTGCTTGACTTGTATTAGATGCAACTGCTGTTGCTGTTGCCTTGTTCTGGGCAATTAATTTGACGTAAGGCTGTAACGTGGCCTGAGTGTGATCTTCATAATTCGCTAGATCAACCATAATGTCGTCTATTTCTGTTTCCGATAAATTGGTGTTGGCAAGTTCAGCCACATATGTTGCTATTTGGCATTTGATTTGCTCAAATTTACTTGCAGCTGCTTGATAATTGCTTTCCAGGTCAGCATAATCAACTGGAGATTGTTGTGACAAATCTTCACATTTCTTGATCTGTCTTGTTAAATGGCCTTTAAGACCTGCAAGGGTTCTTTTCATTCTCCCTGCATTATCCATACTGGCTAGCTGGTTAAGCCTTGTGGGGCTTGTACTTGGGCTGCTCATAATGCTAAACAAGCACTGATGGAGTAGCCTAGGGTAAAATTCTGCACTCACTAGGCTGTAATCTTACTTCTACTAGAAGTTAGCACTTAAAATTAATACACATTATATATATATATATATATAATCATACACACAAATGATTTGAGTGATAAACCAGTGTCACTGGAAGTACCTTTAGGTTAGCTCTTCTATATCACCCTAGGATGGTATAGACACTAATTTATCACTCAAAGGTGTAATGATCATAAGTAAATTATTATATATACACAACTCAACTCGAGTTGATAAAAATTACACCCAAAATAGGGTCTGCACCATTCATTAATGGTGCTAGGTTGTTCAATATAGTACAACTAGTGTTGGGATTGAGTACTACAGATGTTGGAGGTAGCATGTTTGGAGCAGATGCTCTTTTGTTTATGATCTTGTTAATAATATTTCATGTACCTGATAATGTTTTTGTTGTTGTTACTGGCGGAGAATATAACCATGTGGACGAAGATTGTTTGTCTGACCAAAACCATAACAGTGGCGACGAGAATTAAACATCGCTGGCAGAGAGCCTGGGTACGAGACGTGGTGTGAGGATCAAGACAGTGCAGGGTACGTCGTGTGGACGAGTGGACGCTTCGCATATAACAGTGGAGTGTGCTACACCGTGGCCATGGCTACCATGTCAATCGAGCCGTTAAACACTGCCAAGATCTCGTTGGACCTGTGGCTCAGCCTGCTGGAAGCAAACTTTCAGTACCGGGAGATTAAGGAGGACGCCACCAAGAAAGCGGTACTCTTAGTTTCACTGGGTTCTGAAGCATATAGTGTTCTCGAAAATTTGTGTGCACCTGAGCTACCGCACACGAAGACCTATGTAGACTTGATTGCTTTGCTTAAACGTCAGTATGTGGTGAAACCATCATATTACAGGAGTTTGATGGATTTCCAGAAGAGGACGAAAAAGCAGCAGGAATCCGTACAGGATTTATTTGCGGAATTGAAGGCTTTGGCTAACCACTGCAACTTCGGAGCACAGTTGGACGGCAGGGTTAGGGACCAGTTGTTTATGGCAGTGGAAAAGGAGAATTATTTCCCTAACCTGGTGGCAGAAAATTTGGATCTACAATCGATGACTTCATGGACAGTGCTCGAGAAGATATTGAACCTGGAAAGGGCTTTTGGAAGTAAGGCTTCTTCTCACGAAATTATGGTCGTACAGAGCCAGACCAGATGTACACACTGTGGATACAAGCACATAAGTAGCAAGTGCAAGTTTCGTGCATATATATGCAACTTTTGTTACAAGGAGGGACACTTGCAGAGAGTGTGTTGGGAATATCTGAACAGGAACAACAAGGCCTGGGAGAGGAGACGACCAGGGAATGCAGGAAGAGGTAGTGGTACTGTGGTCAAGGCAGTAGAGGAAGGTAACCAGTCTGAAGAAGCTGCAGGTGAGGAAAACTGACTATATTCGGTGAAAGAAAAGGTATGTTCAGTGAAGTCACAAGTGGTGAATTTTGTAATTAATGGGAAGTTAGTTCCCTTGGAACTGGACACTGGTGCTGCAGTGTCAACATTGTCTAGAGATTGGGCAGATACCTTGCAATTGAATGTAAAACCAGGTAAAAAATCTTTAAGTGCTTATGATAATGTACCGATTAAGGTCTATGGCAAGGTGTCGGCAAAAGTAGGTTATAATGGAAAAGAAATTGTCCAGAATTTTTATGTAGTGGATTCACATAATCCTAGCCTATGTGGTAAGGATCTCATGGAAAAAATGGGAATTTTCTTGGCGGGCCTAGATGAATTGTCGATAGTTAAAACAATTAAAAGTGCCGAACAAATGTTAGACAAATATTCAGTGGAGGCAGATAAGCCAATTAATAGCATGGTGGCAAAAATTCACCTGAAAAGTGGGGCTTCACCTAAATTTTTCAAGGCAAGAACAGTGCGGTTTCATTACAAGCAATTGGTAGAATCAGCCCTGGAAAAGCATGTGGCAGAAGGCATCTTAGAGCCAATTACACATAGTGAGTGGGCAGCCCCAATTGTACCAGTGTTGAAGGCAGATCGGAAATCCTTGAGAATCTGTGCAGACTTCAAAGAACTGAACAACCGCATACACTGTGAGAAGTACCCTTTACCTAAGATAGATGAGTTGTTGTCAGTGGTCTGCAAGGGAGCAATTTTTTCTAAGATTGACCTGAAAGATGCTTGCAAATTCCTGTAGAGGAGGAGAGCCAGAAATTGTTATTGATTAATACCCACAAGGGGTTATTTAAGTATAAAAGACTTCCTTTTGGACTCTCCTCGTCTCCAGCAATTTTTCAGAGATTCATGTCCCAGTTGTTAGTTAACATTGAAGGTGTGGCTAGTTTTTTAGATGACATTATTGTATGTGGGGAGAATGAGGAAGTGCATGATGCTAGATTAGAACAAGTTTTGAATCTTTTGCAAAAGCACAATGTGAAGATTAATATGGGAAAAACAACGTTGAAGACCAAGACCATTGAATATCTGGGGTACCATATTTCAGGTAAGGGCTTTACTCCTTCTCACAAAAATGTAGCTGCTATAATAGATGCCCCAGCCCCAACATCAGTTGGGGAAGTACAGTCTTTTGTTGGGATGGTTACATATTTTTGTAAGTTCGTGAAGAACTTTTCAACAAAATTAACACCCTTGTATGAATTGTTGAAAAATGGGGCTAGATTTAAGTGGGCAGCAAGAGAGGAAAGTGCATTCAGGAATATTAAGCAGGAATTGATCAATTCTCCAGTGCTCACTAATTTTACAGGTAGACTCCCGTTAAAACTGGAGGTAGATGCTTCCCCAGTAGGAGTGGGTTGTGTATTATTACAGGAAGTAGATGGTCAGGATAAAGTAGTATATTTTGCTAGCAAGAAATTATCTACTGCGGAACAGAATTATTCTCAGTTAGATAAAGAAGCCTTAGCTTTGGTATATGCTGTAAAAAAACTGAGGTATTTTCTGCTGGGGAGGAAATTTCTTGCTAGAACAGATCATAAACCTCTGCTAGGATTGTTTAGCAGAGGTAAGCAGATTCCAGTTAATGCCAATGCTAGAATTCAAAGATGGGCATTACTACTCTCTCAGTTTGAGTATGATTTAGAGTTTCAGCCAGGCAAGGGTAATGTAGTAGCTGATGCATTAAGTAGATTGCCTGTGACAGAAGAATTAAATTCCAGTATTCCAGTGGAGTATGTTAACCTGGTGGAATCTATGTCTTTTGAGGATATTTCATTCCAAACAATTAGGAAGGCAACTGGTAGAGATCCTAAATTAAGTCTGTTGTTGAAAAATGTCAAATATGGTTGGAATGATATTTGTTATTGTCAGAGTATGCTGCAGTGAAGGCTGACCTTAGTATTCACCAGGATGTACTCTTGTATAGGAATAGAGTGGTGGTGCCTGGGGAACTGAGATGTAAGATTTTGGAACAGCTGCATGTAGGCCATAATGGCATAAATGCTATGAAAGCAGAAGCTAGAAGTTGGGTTTGGTGGCCAAAAATAGACCAGGATATTGCTGAGGAAACAAAAAATTGTCATATTTGCTTTAAGAATTATCAGAAACCCCAGGCCCCAGTACTTTCTTGGCCATGCACTGGAAAACCCTGGTCTAGACTTCATGTCTAGACAAGCAGTCTCCGTGGTGTAGTGGTAAGACACTCGCCTGGCGTTCCGCGAGCGCTATGTCATGGGTTCGTATCCTGGCCGGGGAGGATTTACTGGGCGCAATTCCTTAACTGTAGCCTCTGTTTAACGCAACAGTAAAATGTGTACTTGGATGAAAAAACGATTCTTCGCGGCAGGGGATCGTATTCCAGGGACCCTTAGGATTAAGGACTTGCCCGAAACGCTACGCGTACTAGTGGCTGTACAAGAATGTAGCAACTCTTGTATATATCTCAAAAAAAAAAAAATGTAGATTATGCGGGACCTATGGATAATAAATATTACCTAGTGGTCGTGGATTCATACACCAAATTTCTGGATGTGCATGTGTGTAATTCCACCACATCATCTGTAACTTGTGAATTACCAAGGAAAACATTTTGTAATTTTGGATTGCCAGACATAATTGTCTCAGACAATGCTCCTTATTTTGTTTCTGTGGAAATGGAGGATTTTTTTCGGAAAAATGGTATTAAACATGTAACACCTGCCCCCTATAATCCTTCTTCAAATGGTCTAGCAGAGAGAGCAGTGAGATCCTTGAAAGAAGGGTTAAAGCGGTTTACGGAAGGTACTATTAATACAAGGCTTTGTAGATTTTTATATAATCAAAGGAAAACTGTTCATTCTACTACTTGTAAATCTCCTTCTGAATTACTGTTTAATAGACACTTTAAAGTGCACATGGAAGCAGTAAAGATAGATCCCAATAAAGAGAAATCGGTAACTAGCTTGGCCAGTCAGTTGGCTCAGGGAGAGGAATTGTTGTTTAATGAGGGGGATGCAGTATATGCAAGGAATTTTGAAAGTGGAAAGCCCTGGGTGGAAGGGAAAATTAGGGAGGTCCTGGGCCGCAGGAACTTCACTGTGCAAGTGCAGAGTTTTGGGAACATTAATTGGAAAAGGCATGCCGATCAGCTCATACCAAGGTTCACAGGGAATTTTGAAGATCCTTCAGGTGGGGGTGGGGCAACTAGTGATATCCATCCTAATAATGAAGGGATAGCAGCACCTGCAGGAGACCGGGAGGCAGAGCAAGGGGCAGTAGAGGGTAATGGGGATACAGTTAACCTTATGGACTCTACAAGGAGTAATTCAGAAGAATGTTTCCCAGAAGTAACAGGTCAGGACTCCCAGTTGAGAAAATCAGGAAGAGTCATACGACCGCCTGATAGACTTAACCTGTAGGGATATAGTATATTTAAAAGGGGAGGAATGTTGGGATTGAGTACTACAGATGTTGGAGGTAGCATGTTTGGAGCAGATGCTCTTTTGTTTATGATCTTGTTAATAATATTTCATGTACCTGATAATGTTTTTGTTGTTGTTACTGGCGGAGAATAAAACCATGTGGACGAAGATTGTTTGTCTGACCAAAACCATAACAACTAGACTATGGTAATAATGGGACTAGGAAGAACAATAAATAGTTCAACTAGTCAATGGCAATATCCTACCCTGTTGTGGGTTGGCAATTGGTAAATATTATATTGAGAACACTAGTGCAATATATTAAATAATTTTCTATTTTGGAGAAATAATATACACAATTATTGATGATAGCCTCTTAATTGCCTCTATGAAACTTCTAATATTATCAAGAAGTATTAAATATTTTTAGTGACCTCGCGAAATAAACTCCACAAAATTCGTGGATAATCTCTCGTGAAATTAACACCACGAAATCCGTGAACAATCTTGCGTGGACACAGCCACTAATTTGGCTGGCTTCAATGTAAGCGCTGTCACAGAATAAGAACCCACCAAATCTGTGGTTGACCATGAAACCGCTGATGAAGCTAGACTGAGCTGTGGGGTTCCTGAGCTCGTTCGAGGCAATGCTGCCGGTCCTTGACTGGCTAAGTATTGTTCACTAATTTATTACACTAGTTTTATTTAATTTGATGACAATCTAGCTCTCTAGACCATCTAGGTTCGAATGATCATATAATCTAGGTTCGAAGGACCATATAATGTGGGAACCGACCTGTGAGATTAATATTTATTTAATTTATATGAATTTATATATTTCGATAGCAATTGGTATGATGTTAAGTGGACTGTATTTCTGCAATAATCTCACAAATCGATCCATACACATTAGGGGGGGTTATATTGAATTTATATATATGCAGCCAATCAAACTACAGTATTAAACTACATATTTGAGTATGCATGGAGGAGGTTCCTTATCTTATTATACAGCAGGCTTAGTCCACCAGGTATAACTAGGATGTAGACACCAAATTATCCTCATTTTTGAGGCTGCTTCCATCACCTAGTAACTGATATACCAAGCTTGCTTCCTATTCTTGTTCCTGTCAAAGGGCGCTAGCTGTAAAGCCAGAATCCTAATATATGACAGGTATATCAGAGAAAACACTGTATAATGATTCAGATAAGGACCAAGGCTTAATTACCTTTTTTGAGTCGATCATTTGTATTCTCACCAGATCGCCCAATATCTACCTAACATTAATGGCCAAAAATGATTAGATAAATGGGTTTCGGAAAAACACTTCCCTTGTGGTTGATGACAGCGTGTTGATGATGGAAGACCTTTGGTTTCCATAACTTTTCGTCCAAGAGAATTTATAAGAGCCGAATTTGCCCCACGACTCTCAGGTCTTAACAACAATAGCTGACCACTCCTCACTCACTGACGCCTGGCCTACTTTGTCCAGATATCAGTAACTGATAGAAGGGTCACATTTACTTTATTTTGATACTAATAATTAAGTTATATATATGACGTTTTATGATGGTAAAAGTGCTAAGACTAATGAATTTAAGAATAATTCCCAACAAATAGCTGGTGAATTTATAATAGTATGTGGCAATGATATCCCGTTTTCTATAGACGGAAAATTCCACTACAAGCTACATTTTCTATGGGTTAAATTGTGTATACAATGCAGCAATATAATCTGCAATTGCATGTAATATTATTAATTGGTTTCGGATTTTCCGACACTGAGTGTAGAAACTCTGCTGACTTGTGACCGCCAGGTCGCCGAGGTCACTCCGCGCTACTGCCTAGTCCTGGCTCGTGACGTCACTGATGGTGACTTAACTCATTCTCCTAATAATTAGAATATTCTTGATATTATAACCATTAATATTATACAATTTGAATGAAGACTTATTTTTCTAAATAAGTGAATACTATAGAATGATTCATTATACGTTGCTATGAGACAAAGGGCGCCAGCCATTTTGTGACCCAGACTTGCTAATTCCCAGGGGGATGCGCCTTGTACTTCTAGGGTCAGGTCACTATCTCTTAACTACAATCTTCCCAAACTCCCATGTCTGAGAGAACAATACTGGATAATTCTTACAACAAACCTAGTTTGTTACAACCCCCCCCCCCCCCCGCACAAGCAACTTAGTAAACCTTGTTAATTTGTTAAAAATAACGAGGTTTAGTATCCAAACCCACAATAAACTCAACTCATGCCACTAATAAAAGCTAACCTAACTAAGAAAATTTGACAATCATTAGATTGTCCAACAACATCATAATAAACATATTCAAATTCATAAATGTCTCGGCTGTCAACTGACAGCAATCCTCCAGCATCAGGAAACATACATCCTACCCTTACTGACCTAGCTAAATAACATGTCCCAATTCTAAGAGCAAAGACTAGCTATTAAAATCTCTTGGCTCTTCACTGGCCAAGTTCATGTGTCCTCCAGAGCCGGATATACCGTGCTCAATCATAAAACATAAAGGTTATATCTACAGACTGAACTTTCAGTCATCCGGGAGCGTACTACTGAACTCTACCAAGTCCACATCCGTGTACTACCCACTCCCCAATCAATGTCAACCTTGACATGCTAAGCAACACACCTAATGTTTATTACATGTATCTAAAATAAAAAAAAATCCTACTATAGTATATCACAGGTTTCAGCTGACTGTACAGCCAAGTGTTCGCACTCCCTGTAAGAGTGTAAAAGTTTATAATGGTCCGCCTCTCCTGTGTTCAAACATTCTGAAAAAAACAATTTTCCATAACCGTTTGTTCAGGGATAGACAATTACACAGGGGCTTCGATTTTAATCACTGACCAATTTATAGAGTAAGATTTTCATCTTATACCAGAATAATTATTTTAAATCTGTTTTCCAACATTTATAAAGTATTGTGATTTTAAATCTGTTTTTCAACATTTCAACAAAAGTGTCCAGATATTCTTTATACAAATGTTCAGAGCCAACTTTGTCTTTTGTACCAACTGTTAATATTGAGTAATCGAGGAAAAAAATCGATACTGATGGACGATGAATGTAGTCGCTGATGATGACGTTATCGATCTTGCTTCTCCCATGTGTAGACATCAATACCTGGTCCTCTTATACTCCCATCCTGTACTCTTGAATGACGACAGAGTGTAGTAGAGCGGAGTGCCAAGTGACAGCTGTAGAATACTGTTACTTCGGCCATTGATCTTGCTCCCGACAGTCCACACGCCTTCATATCAATCACAGTTCACACGGTAGCCTTGATGTTAAACTTGACGTCGCAGATGACCACAGCAGAGCAGGACTGGATGTACCAACGGTGTCTCTTAACAGGAGTGGTGTCAGAAGGTCGTAGAGGCGGTTTGCTTGTTTGCAGAGCAGGTGAATCTCGTCTTCCATCATTGCTCACGTCATCTCCGGCGTTTCTTGATGTCACCAGGTTACTAGGCCGTAAACACCAACTGTGTATACCCTCGTACCGCCGACTTTAGGCCAAAGGAGACAATTTTGCGACCTTCTATTGGCGAGTCCCGGTACTCTGTAGGGAAACCGTGCCTTCCACCTGTGACTGCCTTAGTTCCGCGTTCCTGTTGCTTCAGATGACGTAATCATTAATCTTCCGGCGAAATTCTTGAGTACTGCTACGTGCTTTCCATTTCTTGACCTCTCCTCCAACACTGCTGGAATGGCTGCAGTCTTGATGACGCAGCAGGTGGGTAGTGGTGATCTCGAGACAGCTACCCCGGCGTTGTATGGCACCTCCGGTGACTGCTATAATGTGGACAGCTCGCTGGCCCTGACAACCTCATAAGTGACGTGAGGCGTCGGCCGGGTGACTAACCGATAGTCACTCATCCCCAAAGTAACCGATGTATGGGTTACTGGTTTTGGTGGGGGGAAGGCTTTGTGTAACGTGCCTCCCCCCTTGGTCTTTACAGACAAGGGTTCACGTGTGTCTGGAACAACTGGGTCGGTGTACCAATCAGACCTGGGAACAGACAGACACAACACAGCGGAAGCATAGATATACTCTGGGTTTGGTGGAGGTGGAACCCCAGAGCACGGTAAAAGCTGCTACCCGAGTTAAGTATAGTAATCGTTCATCTCATTGCCTCTACAGGAAAATCTAATGAATACTAATTTATACTAACCAAGGAAGTTACTTTATAGCGCGAGATCTCGTCACCATAGGGTGGCGAGACTGCACCTGACTACTGATGAGCGATGACAGAGGGTCATCCTCATCCTCTGACTCGTCGGTGAAGCCATGAGTCAGCACTGCTGAGTCAGGAACTAGACCCGCTGAAGGCAGTTCTAATTCCTCTCTAGCATGATATTGTTTCAATTTATTTACATGAATTGTCCTTTCCACCTGGTCCTCGAATATTCCTTTTATAGCAAGATTAACCGGCCCCGCCCTTTTAACTACTCTATATGGTCCTCGCCACCTCGGAGCTAGTTTCCTGCTCTGATTGGCGGGCGCAGCCTCATTCACTCTCAATACGAGGCTTCCTTCCGTCAACTCAAGAGGGCGCACTTTCTTGTCATAAAAATGAGCATACCGATTCCGTGCCTTCTTAGACGCTTCAGCTGCAATATTCCATGCATTTCTCATTTTTCCGAGGACCTTTGAAGGATAGTCCTCCCCGTATGCAACATTATGTCTGTTAAGCATACCTGAGGGGAAATTGCATGAATTACCAGTAAACAAATGAAGGGGTTGGGTGTTAATCGATTGGTGGATGGCCGTATTCAAGGCTAATTGAACATAGGGTAGGTGTTCATCCCAAGAGTTTGTATCATGTTCAGCAAGGATTGCAAGCATATCCTTGACTGAACGATTAGTCCGTTCCGTCATTCCGTTTGCTTGTGGGTGGTAGGCTGTTGTAAAAGCCGAAGTTGTCTCTAAAATCTTACAAACTTCCCTAAATATATTCCCATTGAATTCTTGACCCCGGTCAGAGACTAAAACTTTAGGAGGTCCGAATACAGTAACGAACCTACGCAAGAACGCATCTGCAACCGTACGAGAATCCTTCTGAGGTAATGCAACTAGTGTAGTGTACCTAGACAGATGGTCAACCAGCACCAACACGTACCTATTTCCTGAATGACTGTGATGTAAATCAATCAAATCGGCCCACACACGGTCTAGAGGTTCACGAATTTCAGGAAATTCCTGAAGTGGGGCTTGTACCTTAAGAGTGCCTTTCCTTCTCTGGCAACGATTCCACGACTTCACGAAAGTGATTACTTCAGAAAGTAATCCTGGGAAATAAAATAGAGACTTTGCCTTTAAGTGGGTTTTAAAGACCCCCAGATGCCCTGCAATTTTAGATGCATGCACAAGCTTTAATGCTGATGACCGCAACGCGTCCGGAATAACTAGTTGAAATACTGCCCTATCATTCTGGCTATTAACATAATACAGGACGCCCTGTTTCATTTCAAAATTATGAATAGGTAAATTCTTCTTCTTTCTCGGATATTTTCCTCCCTCTAAATACTCAATAATTTCTTTCCATCTAGGCTCGCTCATCTGGTATTCTCTCATTTTATCTGATGGAATGGTTTCAATATTTTCATTAACTTGAACTGACGCTATGTTTCTACTTAGCGTGTCTGGCACAACATGTGCTAGACCAGGGTTGTACAAAATCTGGAATGAGTGGGGCAAAAGTTTGTGAGACCAGCGTGACATTCGTGGGCATTTTGTTCGCTTCTTAAATATATGTGTCAACGCTCGATGGTCTGTCTAAATTACAAAGTGCCGCTGAAATAGGTAAGGCTCGAAATACCTAAGTGATTCTACTACTGCCAGTGCCTCCCGATCCGTAGCTGAATAACGAACTTCAAGTCCCTTGACCTTTCTACTGAAAAAGGCTACCGGATGGGGAAAATTATCCGCATCTCGCTGAATTAAGCACTCACCAATAGCTATATCGCTGGCGTCAGTGTGCACCTCCCACTCTTTATCGAAATCAGGAATAGCCAATACCGGTGTCGTGATTAGTTGTCTTTCAGTTTGCGATAGGCTTCGTCATGCTCAGATTTCAACACAAACTTCGCATTTTTCTTCTTCAGATCAGTCAGGGTTGCTGAAATGCCAGCGAAACCTTCAATATGACGACGAAAATATCCGGCCGCCCCAAATACCTACGCACGTCCTTTGCTGTCCTTGGAGTAAGCATGTCAGCAATGGCGCAGCAAGAGTCTGGGTCAGGTCGGATACCGTCTAGGCACACCTGAAACCCCAGAAATTTGAATTTCTGAGCCACCAGGGTGCACTTCTGAACGCTTAGCTTCCAGGTAACATCATCCAGGTACGCTAAAGAATGCCTACTCAGGACCGGGCTGAGGATGAAGTTGATGGCCCTCTGAAATGATGAAGGTGCTGTCTTTATACCAAACGGCATCCTACGGAATTTATAAGTGTGCCTACCATCCGAGAATCCTGTTTTATCCCTATCTTGTTCTGCCACCGGAATCGCCCTATACGCCGATTTCGAATCAAGAGTTGAGAAATACTTTGCAGCTCCAAATTGATCTATTATCTCCTGTATTCGGGGCAACGGATACACATCACCCTTAGTTATTTCGTTCACTTTCCGGTAGTCAACACAGAAACGATAACTACCGTCCGGTTTCCGAACTAGCACAACAGGAGAAAGACACGGTGACGTACTAGGCTCTATCACGCCCTGTCTCAACATTTTCTGGCACTCCTCCCTGGTAACGTTCTTTGCCTGTTCCGGCAACCTCCACTGTCTCGTGTACACAGCCAAATGATCACCAGTTGGAATGGTGTGCTCAATCTTATCAAGGAGACCAATCTGGTCATCCTCTGTCGCAAATAATTTAGGGAATTTCCGCAAAACTCCTCTCAGTGCCTTCCTATCCGCCTGTGTAACATGTTGCAAATCTAGAGCTGAAATTATTTTTTCTACTTCTTCCACATTCCGTGCAACATTTCTCGTCTCATACTGTATGTTGGATGGTGTTTTAGTATCTATCATGTTCAATGCACTACATTGTGCAGTGACGGTTGGCGTCTCAGCTGACTCATGGTGAAAGATTTGTGTCCTCCACCATGGTTCCCTGAGATACCCTATCACCTGCCCTGAAGCGAAAAGTCTTGTGTGAAAGATTGACAACTGGAATGAGTGCACCTTTATCGAGCAGTACAATTAAGTGATGAGGAATTAATAAGTTATCACATCATCCAGCCACCTGAAGGGTGGTACCTGGTTGTATGTGACGTCCCACGGCTACTTTAATAAATTTAACAGAATGTGGGGGCAACTCTGTTTGGTCAATGCATGCAATGCACAAGACCTCTTAATTGTGTCTGGAAGAGACTTAAAAATCAATTTTGGATAGTGCGCATTATATTTTTGCTTCCTCGTAATTGAAGCTACAACTGGTGGATGGTCGATCATCTCCACTGGGTAGGAAGTCTGTCCCAACTGCAACCTGCAGTTCCTAGCCCCTTTTTGAGCAGACAAGGAATAATCAAATCGTGACAGAAAATCAGTTCCCATTAAGATGTGACCAGGAAAATCAAGGTTCTCTACGATCGTACATGTGTGAGGCTGCAATTCCCCATCAATCACAAAATTAACTGTACCTTGACCTACGATCTCAATCTTTTCCCCATTGACCGCTGTTAACGTCTTTGCGCAACGTTTAAGACGTGCATACTTAAAATTGCTGAAGGCTGACTTTTTAATTACAGTTGCCTGGCTTCCTGTATCAACAAAAGCTGTCAATCTTGCACCTTTCACTTTCACCTCAAACGTAGGCCTACCATTACCAGGAGCCTTCTTTCATTCTTTCGTACTAGTGACTTTACAGTCCCTCTGTATATGTCCGCGCTTCCCGCAGGAGTAACACCTCTGCGGGTCCCTGTTGGTACCCCGCACAGGGTGGCTCGAACGTGCAGCTGAGGGCTGCTTCCCGCCTGATGAACCCGCGCCACAGTTACTCGGCTTGGCCCCCTCGCCTTTACTTAACGCCTCTACGTATGGTGACAACTGAGTGCCCGGCGTCTCCATGCGCATCTGTCTGTCTAAGGCTGTGGCGGCCTGTTGGACTAGTTCCTTATAACTCACAAACGCTCCCTCTGCAAATAAAAATGGCCCCATAGCAGAAGGTAACGTTTTGTAGAACAATTGTTTGGCGAAGCACTCTGCCTGACTCGAATTTAACCCCAGTTCCGTAGTGAGATCGTCAACTCTACTCTTTAATAACGTCCCGAAATCTTTGTTAGTCCTGCGGTCATCCTTCTTAAGCGACTGCAGGTAAATCTGAGCCTCATCTTCTGACACCTTTTCCTTAAATCTGTCCCTAATCGCTTGGACAAACTGAGGCCAAGTCGTCAGGTGCTGAAACTGTCAATCTCGCCAGTGGACCGGCTACGTCCACGCAAGCCCCCATAGCGAGAGTAATCTTTAAACTATCCTCCGGGACAGCCTCCAGCATCGCACTAATCTGCCACAGCCAGTCTTCCACCTGGCGGTTGCGTTCCACCTTATTAAGCGGCAACTCCGTGCCTCTGAGTGTCGGCAGAATCAATTTGGGAATCAGACTCATAATTCCCGGTTTGTGTGACTCTGGGCTACTGGAAGTGGTTGGGCCCTAGGGCTGGGGTATGGATTGAGGTTGGGGTTGGGGTTGAGGTATGGTGTGGGTGGTCTGGGGTTGGGGTATGGATTGAGGTTGGGGTTGGGGTTGAGGTATGGTGTGGGTGGCCTGGGGTTGGGGTATGGATTGAGGTTGAGAGTGGGGTTGAGGTATGGTGTTGGTGGTCTGGGGTTGGGGTATGGATTGAGGTTGGGAGTGCAGTTGGGGTTGAGGTATGGTGTGGGTGGTCTGGAGTTGGGGTATGGATTGAGGTTGGGAGTGCAGTTGGTGTTGAGGTATGGTGTGGGTGGTCTGGGGTTGGGGTATGTATTGAGGTTGGGAGTGCGGTTGGGGTTGAGGTATGGTGTGGGTGGTCTGGAGTTGGGGTATGGATTGAGGTTGGGAGTGCAGTTGGGGTTGAGGTATGGTGTGGGAGGCCTGGAGTTGGGGGTATGGATTGACGTTGGGAGTGGGGATGGGGTTGAGGTATGGTGTGGGTGGCCTGGGGTTGGGATGGTTATGGGGTGGCCTGTTGGAATGGGTATGGGGGGGGGGAGGCCTGGGGTTGGAATGGATATGGAGTGGCCTGGGGTTGGGGGAAGGGTTGGTATAGGAATGGAGGTTGGGGTTGGTATAGGAAATGAGGATGGGGTTGGTATGGGAATTGAGGATGGGGTTGGTATAGGAGGTGGGGTTGGGGTTGTTGTAGTGACGTGTGAGGTGTACCTAGGTGTTGTGGTATTGGCGTTATGTGGGGTAGTTCCTGCTGTTGGTGTGGCTGTTCATGTTCCCGTTTAACAGGTTGCTGGTCATGTTCTCTACCAAACGAAGTGGGACGTCCTACCGTACTAACTGACGCCCCCTGTCCAGCTCCCTGTGTGCCCTGTTGGTATGGCGTCGATGTTGTATGTGGGGGAATCCAAGACGGCTCCCCCCACCCTTGGGACGAATCCTCGCGACTCCCCACTCATGTCAATAATCGTATGCGTACTGGAATGGGAAGATTCCCTCGACTGCCCAGTCCCATGCAGAACCCGTGACCCCGTCGCCTCAGTCCCACTGACCCCACCTGTGACGTCAGCTGAGCTACCTGAGCGGTCCCCTGTGGTGTCGGAAGAGGTGCTGTCCTCTACACTTTCACTCCCACTGGTCCCTACTGACTGGTCACTGTCTGGGTTAAACATTCCCTGTGATTCCTGGTGTGCCATGCCTCTTGTGACTACCCTTCAATACACCCTCGACCCGAACTCACTACAGCTGTGATCTTACAAAATAACAAAAAATCACAACTCTTTTTCCAAGAGAAAACCAACGAAATTCCCAAAATTAGGAAAGACAACGATTAATTGAGAGAATTGTTGAAGTGAATTCAATGAATGAGCGTCTGCCCCGCACTCGTGTCCGATCGTGAAATAACCCGCAGGTCTATTACTGAAAACTAAGTCCTTTACGTTAAACGTTAAAGAATCAAATTTATATAAAACAATTAAAATGATAACAGTAACTAATCGCGCCGCACTCGTGATGGATTAATAAAGAATATTTATTGTACTTGAACACTAGACGCACTTGAAGTGAACAGCGTGGCCACTGATGACTGGTGGAGCGGGACCAACTGCGCTGAAAGTCCCGCGCTTTTTCGCTTAAACGCTTATAAATCAATATTTTTATTCTGAAGGAAAATAACTAGTTTTGCGTTAATAAACTGCTCTAGCGATTAATATAGACACCCAAGACATATATTTGCTTGCCAAAATGGAATTTTCACCAAAAACCGCATCTTTTCTCAAATGCTGGACTCAACCAATTTTTCTGCACCCGGAAAAAAATCTATCACCCCAAATATCGCAAAACTCCCTTAATTCGCAAAAATGGGTTTTTCGTTCCCATATATGAATACACTGTTATTTAATACTGACGCTGTATACAGAACAATACTGACGCCGCGGGCGGTTTCAACACTCATTAATTCGAATTTTCGTCAAAATCCGAGGTTTTCACCTCATTTGGACTCTGACAAAAATGACAACACGATTTTCTCGAAAAATGACTAAATTCGGCAAAAATGTAAATATCACTGTTTAATGCTTGAGAACAGAATTACGTCCCTTGCGCGCACTAGAGGGTAATACAGACCCTAGAATTTACACGAAACATGAAAATTCGAATTTTCGCCAAAAAGTCCGATTCTAGCCCAAGCTGGACTTAGAAAATTGTCCACCTACGTTTCTACCAAAAAAAATTCTATGTCTAAAAACGCAATTCTACCATCTTACTGGTAAACTAGAATAATATCACTCGCATCAACTGGGGAATCCTAATGATACCCAGATCATATACGTTACTCGCGAATGCCAATTAATTACAGTTAACGACTTTCTGACGTTGACTTAGCCGAAAACTTATCCCAAAATACTTAGAAATATTACACGAACTCTATTAAGCATTTACAACGAAAATTACTATCCCTTAACATAATTCCTTCACTAACTATAGCGACCAACATATAGTCCTAAGTTCAGAGGATAAACTACGCTCTAGAAAACCACACCTCTGACTTTGACTAATACAATAGGGAATAGCAAAATTTAATGTACGGACTTAGCCTAATGCAGAAGAAAATACTAAACACTTGGGAAAATGTTTAACCGGGGATTGAACTTAGGGGAAACAAAAAATTTTAATCTCTAGAACACGCAAATAACAGGAATTACTTTACATAAATTTAATTATACTTAATTCGACGATACACTCGATGTAATCCTATAATCGCTTCTACCGGCTTGCTGTACCGCCGCCTAGCCTAGGGGTCTCGACCATCCAGGTTCTAATAGAGCGACACGCAGCTTTCAGCAACAATTAAGACTAGACACGACTCAACTTCCACTAAGTGTGCGATCACTTAGTCGTTGAATCCCTAGGTAGTTTACTAGTCCGTCTCTCGGAGGCCACAACGCCCTTCACGGATTTACGTTTTTCCTAGCGTTGGAAGCGTTGTTTCGGAAGCGTTGAAGTTTCCTAGTGTTGTTTTTCCGAGGGCGTTGTTAGACGACCCAAAGGTCGTCTAACAACGCCCTCGGATAAATCTCCTGGCGTCCCACAGATAAATCTGCCCAGACAGCCCACAAGGAACTGCTGTTGAGAGTATGGTGGCTCCCAACACCTCTGAATCAATTGCAGTGGGTCGAGTTAGGTACCCAGTCCAATCAATTCGGAGCAGTCTCCTTAGCCAATAAATCTTAAAATAGCCTAACTTACTAACTAATCCTTAATCGTATCAGCCCGCACGACCCCAAGACAATCGCACGACAATCCCCACTCAACCGCACTGTTGTGAGGCGCACTGCTAATCCTGGCCCGCGGCTGTGGCTGACCTCCCTAGCATCAACGCAGGTGTTCGAATGGCTAGACACGTGAGCCTTTCAACTATTTCAAACAAAATTGTTGAAACCACCGCTGTGCATCATTGTAACACGGGGGGGGGGGGGGGGGCTTTCGTTCTGTACTTGGTATCTTCGTTCTCTCTCTACCCCCTCTCTTTACCCATATTCTACTTTAAATCTCTACCAAGGGACTCCAAACTTTTACTTGAACCGACCCCACGCCACGTGGTCTTAAGACGATTGACCGACTTAAGATTCTACAACTCGTGTGACGTGAAATAGACTTCTAGCAAAACTCTAGAATCACTTTTTCGCGGCCACCAGCAGACCAGTAACACTGAGCAATAATCGAGGTCTGGATCGATCATGCTAATCAATAAACTTTGGGGCTTGATCCCCACTAGTAATAGATGACTTGGATATCCGTATAGTGTGGAATTAATTAGTAATCAAAGGGAATACTGAATTATGATTAGGTGTTAGAATCGGCGCCCAACTCGCCCTCGCCGGCTACCTACGTGGTACGGACCAATTCACATAAATTACACAAAAAATGAAAATTAATAAAAAAGACAATTTAATAGCTAAATGGTTTATTCAAAACTTAAACAAAAATCTAAATCAATTCACTCCCTAACCTGAACACTTCCTACTTGACCTTACCGGCAATGAGTTGACCTACTCCCTATACCAACTATACCTCTTATGTTGACCAGCTTGGGTGGAGTGCTGATCTTGGGGAGGGGTGGAGATGGGTACCTCTCCCAGATGATGACCGGTCCACACTGTCCTCTCTCTGATGCTCCTCTACCCAGGAGCCCTGAGCAGAGTATTGTTCCGCCTAGTTTACCAAGTTACTTAGCAAAGCTTAAGTTTAACAACTAACTTCTGTTGCACTGAATGATCCAGATTTGTTGAATTATTTTAACTGAAGTTAATTACACAAGCATCTTAGGGAAGAGCTATTCCCAATTACAAAATGGCTATTTGACCTTTGAGAATTACTGAGTGTAGAAACTCTGCTGACTTGTGACCGCCAGGTCGCCGAGGTCACTCCGCGCTACTGCCTAGTCCTGGCTCGTGACGTCACTGATGGTGACTTAACTCATTCTCCTAATAATTAGAATACTCTTGATATTATAACCATTAATATTATACAATTTGAATGAAGACTAATTTTTCTAAATAAGTGAATACTATAGAATGATTCATTATACGTTGCTATGAGACAAAGGGCGCCAGCCATTTTGTGACCCAGACTTGCTAATTCCCAGGGGGATGCGCCTTGTACTTCTAGGGTCAGGTCACTATCTCTTAACTACAATCTTCCCAAACTCCCATGTCTGAGAGAACAATACTGGATAATTCTTACAACAAACCTAGTTTGTTAAAATCTTACCAAGCACTCCCCACTCCCTAATGGCCTTACTAAGCACCTACCAGACGCTACTGATCTTACCAAGCTCCTCCCACTCACTGCTGGTCTTACCAATCACCTCCCACTCACTAAGGGTCTTACGAAGCTCCTCTCACTCCCTAATGGTCTTACCAATTACCTCCCACCCACTACTGTTCTTACCAAGCTCATCCCACTCACTAATGGTCTACATAACACCTCCCACTCACTACTGGACTTGCCATTCACCTCCCACTCACAATAGGTCTTACCAAGCACCTCCCATTCACTACTGGTCTTTCCAAGAACCTCCCACTCACTATTGGTCTTACCAAGGTCCTCCCACTCGCTAATGGGCTTATCAATCTCCTCCAACTGACTACTGGTCTTACCAAGCACCTTACGCTCACTACTGGTATAACCAAGCAGTTCCCACCCTGTAATGATCTTTCCAAGCACCTCACACTCACCAGTGGCCTTGCCCAGCACCTCCCACTCACTGCTGGTCTTACCAATCACCTCCTACTCACTAATAGTCTTACGAAGCTCCTCCCACTCACTACTGGTCTTACCAAGCTCCTCCCACTCAGTAATGGTCTAACCCAGCACCTCTCACGCACTACTGGATTTGCCAATCACCTCCCACTCCCTACAGGTCTTATCATGCTCCTCCCACTTATTACTGGTTTTATCAAGCTCCTCCAACTCACTAGTGGTCTTACCAATCACCTCCCACTCTCTAATGGTCTTACCAATCACCTCCCACTCACTAATGGTCTTACGAAGCTCCTCCCACTCCCTAATGGTCTTGCCAAGCACCTCCCACTCACTACTGTTCTTACCAAGCTCTTTCCACTCACTAATGGTCTAATCCACCACTTCCCACTCATTACTAGTTTTACCAAGCTCCTCGCACTCACTTGTGGTCTTACCAATCACCCCCCACACACTACTGGTCTTTCTAAACATCTCCGACTCACTCCTGGACTTACCAAGTACCTCCCACTAACTACTGGTCATACCAATCACTTCCTACTCGCTACTGGTCTTACCAAGCACCTCCCAGTCACTACTGATCTTACCAATCTCCTTCCAATCACTACTGGTCTTACCAAGCACCTCCCACTCACCACCGGTCTTACCAAACACCTCTCACTAACTACTGGTCTTAACAAGCTCCTCCCAATCACTACTGGACTTGCCAATCACCTCCCACTCACTACTAGCCTTACCAAGCACCTCTTACTCACTACTGTTCTTACCGACCACCTCCGACTCACTAATTTTCATACGAAGCTCCTCCTACTCCCTAATGGTCGCCTTACCAATCACCTCCGACTCGCTACTGGTCATACCAATCACTTCCTACTCGCTACTGGTCTTACCAAGCACCTCCCAGTCACTACTGATCTTACCAATCTCCTTCCAATCACTACTGGTCTTACCAAGCTCCTCCCACTCGCTAATGGTCTTACCAAGCAACTCCCACTCCCTTCAGGTCTTACGAAGCACCTCCCACTCACTGCTGGACTTAACAATCACCTCCCACTCACTAATGGTCTTACGAATCTTCTCCCACTCCCTAATGGTCTTACCAAGCACCTCCCACTCTCTGCTGGTCTTACCAAGCTCCTCTCACTCACTAGTGGTCTTTCCCAGCACCTCCCACTCACTACTGGTCTTACCAATCACCTCCCACTCTCTAATGGTCTTTCCAATCACCTTCCATTCACTACTGGTCTTACCAAGCACCTCCCACTCACTTCTGGTGATCCAAGCACTTGTTACTCACTACTTTTCTTACCAATTACCTCCGACTCATTAATGGTCTTACCAAGCACCTCCCACCCACTACTGGTCTTACCAAGCTCTTCCCCCTCTCTACTGGTCGTACCGAGCACCTCACACTCAATACTGGTCTTACCAAGTACCTCCCACTCACTAGTGGTTTAACCAAACACATCCCACTCACTACTGGTCTTACCAATCTCCTACTCACTACTGGTCTTACCAAGCACCTCCCACTCACTACTGGTCTTACCAAGCACCTCCCACTCACTACTGGTCTTACCAAGCACCTCCCACTCACTACTGGTCTTACCAAGCACCTCCCACTCACTACTGGTCTTACCAAACACCTCCCACTCACTACTGGTCTTACCAAGCACCTCCCACTCACTACTGGTCTTACCAAGCACCTCCCACTCACTACTGGTCTTACCAAACACCTCCCACTCACTACTGGTCTTACTAGGTTCCTCCCAATCACTATTGGTCTTACCAAGCACTTCCCACTCACTACTGATCATACCAACCACCTCCAACTCACTATTGGTCCTACAAAGTACCTCTCACTCTCTACTGGTCTTACCAAGCACCTCCCACTACACGACTGGTCTTACGAATCACCTCACACTATACGACCCGTTAGCCTCGAACATGATCAAGAAGTTTCCTCACTCCCTGACATGTCCACGTTCCTGTCAATTCTCTCATCCATCGATGGTACAATTCTGCAAATGCTTGTTTTACTGTTCTATCAGTAGGCCTATGTATTCCTTCAACACTCTTACTATTCTCTGATTAACCATGTAATGTATCAATTATATAATGTATGTATGTGATGTAACTATATAACCTGAGCTTGTAAAAGCACCTTAATCACCTTCAGCGATTAAGTGCTTAATTGCACACTAGTGTCTCTATCAGCTATCTCACTCTGTCAGAGTAAAATAGACAAATGTATGTGAATGCATGTGTGTGTGTATATATGTATGTCTATATGTATGTGTACATATATATATATGTGTGTGTGTATGCATATGTATGTGTATAAAGTACATATGGAAGCTGATCAGCATTACATTTCACCTTTGTAAATGCACGTTAATGACACTATGTAAAAGACACATCGAACACTTTATGTAGGGCATATGTAAATCTGTGTATCTATGTATTTACGTATGTAGGTTAGCTTAGCATTTTAAAAGTACCGAATCACCTTCTGTGGTTGATTGTTCAATAAATCCCTGAACTATATGTTTAACTGATCTCTAACCCTGTCTATGGAGGACAGAAGAAAATGTATATATGCTGGTTAGCATTGTCAATGTGTGGCCACGTTTGTGGTAGAAAAAAATAAAAAAAAATAAATAAAAAATAACTATTCTCTGGCTATGTCAATAAAATATTATATATATATATATATATATATATATATATATATATATATATATATATATATATATATATATATATATATATATATATATATATATATATGTATGTCGTACCTAATAGCCAGAACGCACTTTTCAGCCTACTATGCAAGGCCCGATTTGCCTAATAAGCCAAGTTTTCCTGAATTAATATATTTTCTCAAATTTTTTTCTTATAAAAAGATAAAGCTACCCATTTCATTATGTATGAGATCAATTTTTTTTTTATTGGAGTTAAAATTAACGTAGATATATGACCGAACCTAACCAACCCTACCTAACCTATCTTTATAGGTTAGGTTAGGTTAGGTTGCCAAAAAAGTTAGGTTAGGTTAGGTAGTCGAAAAACAATTAATTCATGAAAACTTGGCTTACTAGGCAAATCGGGCCTTGCATAGTAGGCTGAGAAGTGCGTTCTGGCTACTAGGTACGACATATATATATATATATATATATATATATATATATATATATATATATATATATATATATATATATATATATATATATATATGTATATATATATATATATATATATATATATATATATATATTAAAGAAGTCAAAGAGAAATAGTTCTGACTAACTCAAGTGGAGTGGCGATACCGTAGACTTTGGTTAGACGTGCACCAAGACCGTGAGACTTACTCCAGCAAGTTTGGACTTGTCAACAATGAAGATTCCTGCCATGTCGAAGCCTGGGAAGTGGTCCATGAGTGTGATGAGTCGCCCCAGCTGCCAGGGAGAGACACTCATCTTAGTTCCTTACACTGGTTCCTTCTGCTCATGCTCAAGGGCTCTCCTCATTACTGGTAAACACTGCTTGGCTTAATATATATATATATATATATATATATATATATATATATATATATATATATATATATATATATACATATACATATATATATATATATATATATATATATATATATATATATATATGTCGTACCTAATAGCCAGAACTCACTTCTCAGCCTACTATTCAAGGCCCGATTTACCTAATAAGCCAAGTTTTCCTGAAATAATATATTTACTATAATTTTTTTCTTATGAAATGATAAAGCAACCCTTTTCTCTATGTATGAGGTCAATTTTTTTTATTGGAGTTAAAATTAACGTAGATATATGACCGAACCTAACCAACCCTACCTAACCTAACCTAACCTATATTTATAGGTAAGGTTAGGTTAGGTAGCCAAAAAAAGCTAGGTTAGGTTAGGTTAGGTAGGTTAGGTAGACGAAAAAACATTAATTCATGAAAACTTGGCTTATTAGGCAAATCGGGCCTTGAATAGTAGGCTGAGAAGTGCGTTCTGGCTATTAGGTACGACATATATATATATATATATATACATATATATATATATATATATATATATATATATATATATATATATATATATATATATATATATATATATATATATATATATATATATATATATATTAAACCAACAATTTTCAACAATAAAATACAGCTTCGTAACTCAAAATCAAAAACAAGTTTGAATAAAATGTACAGCTTTTGCAATGAGCTATCGTAATAGCATTTAACCCCTAAACTGCACAATGCACCTGCAGGCCCCCGACGGGGGTGCACAACGTACCTCCGGGAATTTATATTTTTAGCTTTCCATTCAAAACTCCCGCGGCTACATGGGGTTCACATCAGCCCCCTCAGGGCTCTTGTAAACAGACGCCATCTTTAAAAAAAATCATGGGCCACATTCCCGGGTGTGAAAGCCTCAGTACTGAGTGAGCAACCAAGGCTGGTGCATGCAGCATAAGCTCACAGCATTGTCTAATAATGTCAAAACTTGTATTATTTAGCCATGATAGCATTAGGGATCAGCCTGAGTATAATAATGACTGTGTACAATGTTCAAATATCAGTGATTCAATGTTGTTCACGATGTTCACAGCAAAGCCACACCAACACCACAGCATTATTTCGCCCATCTTAGGCTCAAACGACTAAGAAGTGAAACGACTTCTTAGGTTCTTTAAAAAAAAAAACCTTTTGGTCAATTATTAATTTACAGGATTTTGTGACCTGTGATATTGTGATAATAATAATCCTGCTATTGTGATAATAGCAGGATTGTTGTACTAATTATCAATGTGCTATTGTGGGAGAAGGAATTTTGGTGAGGGAGGGAGGGAGAGAATCGAGGTAGCCTCACTGTGTGTGTGACAGCCATTCTTGTTTTGCCCACTATACTAGCTTAGTGGTTCGCTATGGTGAATCCATATGAATATTGGTATATACACTGTGCGTATATAGAGTAATAACGGCAACAGGAGTATGTTGAGAGGAACTATTTTGGTGAGGGAGTTGACGTCATAATCGTAGCGTCGTCTACTGTCTGCTGTGTGATTTCTCATGCAGTGTTTGGTGGCTACTGTACTGTTTGGATACAATATCGGTTTACTTGCATAGTTCTGGTGAATAAAACATGTAGATAGGTATACATAACGTATGTAAATAGTGTAATTATAAAAACAATATCAGTATGTTGCAAGGAGGGATGATGGTGAGTACGATGTTGGAGGAGAGAAGGACTATCTGGCTGGGTGTGGCAGCTCACACTCGTGGAGATCTGAGTGTGTTTATTGTGTGTGTATATATTGTGTGATAGTGTGTAAATGTGTTGTAAATATACATAAATGAACATGAAACATTGGTGTGAATAACAGTATGGTGGGAGGAGGGGTGATGACGAGTACGATGTTGGAGGAGTGAGGGAGGACTGGCTGGCTGGGTGTTGGCAGCTCACACTCGTACTCACCTAATTGTGGTTGCGGGGGTTGAGCTTTGGCTCTTTGGTCCCGCCTCTCAACTGTCAATCAACTGGTGTACAGATTCCTGAGCCTACTGGGCTCTATCATATCTACATTTGAAACAGTGTATGGAGTCAGCCTCCACCACATCACTGCCTAAAGCATTCCATTTATTAACTACTCTGACACTGAAAAAATTCTTTCTAACGTCTCTGTGGCTCATCTGGGTACTAAGTTTCCACCTGTGTCCCCTTGTTCGTGTCCCACCCGTGCTGAAGAGTTTGTCTGTCCACCCTGGAGTTCGTGGAGTTCTGAGTGTGTTTATGGTGCATGTATATAGTGTGTGATACTGTACAGTGTCTAAATAGATTGTATATATACATAAATTAGCATGATACATTGGAAACATGTGCCGGATATGTATACACATGTTTCATGCACAAAACACAGTGTCTTCGGACAGTACGGATGTTCTACTGTCATAATTTAGTGTACATGTTCATTATACATAGCATTGGCATGTAAAAACTAATTAAATGTATTTGGAACTGTGCACAAAAAATGAACAAAAATATATTCGGGGCAGCGCGCACATTCTGCCCCAGCCGCACTACTGGCCCCAGGAGCGTACGCCACCGGCTAACTGGGAATGATGACATCACGCGAAAACTTACGGACCCCATAGCAGCCAAAGTTAATACAATTTCGACTTTCAGTTACTATACCCATACTCAGGGAAGGGTTTTTGACACTTTCAAAACAACAAATAATTTTTTCCAGAGAATTTATTTCCTGCGCACTGGTGGTGGTGGTTGGGGGGGGGTATCATATTTTGAAGCCGAGCAGTTGAGGGGTTAATCTAGAATTCACATTGTAGTTTATATTCGATATTTGTCTAGTTGAGCTATAAACAAGCATTTATGTGAATCCCAGGAATTTTAAACCAGATTTACGCACTTGAAAATACTTAATTCTAAAATTTCTGCTTTAAATTTAAAATCTTTGAATGTCTGTTGTAGAACTATTTACTGTGCACATATTCTATGGGATTCATTGGAATTGCTTGGTAGTTAAGCCTGGAGTTAGAGCTTGTGGTTGTAACAAAATTACCTTCGAAAGTTAATGTTAAATATTCCTGTAACATTTCGGAACGGTTCCAATTTACTAATTTCCTTCAAAATGGTCGTTCCTATTGCTGGATATATGTACTAATACATGTCAAATTTTAACCTAAATATCTCTTGTAAGAACTTAGGGAAAAATATTAATCCTCATAACAAATTTTATTTAGTTAAATTTAAATTCTATTTACACATAAATTCGCAAATGTCATTGCATTTGTTTTTTACTTAATGGCATTATTACCCCTGATATATCATTTATTGCCTTGTATTTAGTCTTGCAATTTTATTGCAATATAATTACAACTCCCTTGAATCACATTATTATATAACAATATTCTCCGCTTACAAGGTGTGAATATTTATAATCACTCCATAATACATTTGTAATTTCAAAAACAGCTATCGTAAATATCGTAGTAATAATTAGGCACCCAGAAAGAAGGCACCAAAGAGAGCAGACAACGAGTGTCATACTTTTCCTTATATCCTTACAAAAGCAAGAGTAACGCCAGTTCATAAAGGAGGCGAGACAGCTGACATAAACAATTACAGACCAATATCAAATCTACGTATACTATCAAAAGTATTTTAAAAAATAATATTTACAAACAGCTCTATTCCTACCTTGTAAAATTCAACATATTAAGTCCCTGTCAGTTTGGTTTCTGTTCCCAAAAGAGTACCAATGATGCCATTATTAGTATGCATGATATAATCTACTCAGCCTTTGGCAAAAATCTGTTCCCAATAGGCCACTTCAGTGACCTGAGCAAGGTCTTTGATACTGCAAACCATAACTACCCTTTACTTAAACTCCACCAATATGGAATCCGAGGCCTTGCCCTGAACTATATTCGACCCAATCTTTTTTAATAGACACCAATATGTAGCCATGAATGACATAACCTCTCCCACTCTACCATTAACAGTAGGGGTACCACAGGGCAGCATCCTAGGACCTCTCCTATTTCTTATATACATCAAAGATATGCCAAATGTTTCTAACATTCTTAAACATATACCATTTGCTGACAATACTACCTTCAGCTCTTCAGAGCCAAACCCCCCCCCCCCCCACATAGTAAATAATATTGTAAATAACGAATGAATGAAAAAATCCACGCATGGATGTTAACCAATAAACTCACTAAACAGAGAAAATACCCCACTCATTTTATTTGGAAGTAAATTATCAAACCAAATTTAACTTCAGATACACAATGTTAACATTACCAATATAAATGAGAGAAAGTTTTTTGGCCTTCACATAAACAAGAGACTTAAATTCAGCACTCACATACAACACATAGTCAAAAGTACCATTCTATCAAGCATTTACCATATAGGCTTCAAACTAGGAGTCTCAAAAACTGTTGGTATACGCTCCAAAATCAGATATTATGTTTCTGGATTGTACCTGGATGGGGTTCTGGGAGTTTTACTTCCCCAAGAACGTCCCTGGGCCAGGCTTGACTTGTGACAGTTACAACTAACCTAACTCTCAACTCCTTTCACCAGTAAGCCAGACAGACATTATATCCATAATTCACTCACGTAAAACCAAAGCTGGGAACATTAATAAAATACCATCTATGATATATAAGAGTGCTACCCCTGCTCTTGAACTACCCATAGGTCTGCTATTTAACAAATTGCAATGAAGTCGCAACAACTCCAAGACCCGGCGTAGGTACCAGTACCCAGGAGGTACCAAGATGGGAGAATTTTGGCTACAGAGTGTGGTGGGGAGGGAGAGGGTTAAGAGAGAGGCCTGACCTCACAAAGACCCTTTGTTTTGTGACCACAAGGCCTCCCCCATCCCCCTCTGACACACAGTGTCCCGCCTTCTAGCGGGACACTGTAGAACTAGCCACGTGGTATAACGTCACTTGGTATCCAGGTGCAGCTGTCAATCAGAGTAATTCACAGGAAGGCGTGGGACTGTGGTTGGTCAACAGGTTATGACGTCACGGAATCCTGGAGGACGCTCATGGTCCCCAGGACAAACATTCGGACTCCAGATCCTGTGGTGAAAACCACGCTAGCCAGGATCTCTGGGCAAGCAAGTCTCACTTTTCACTGCACTACACTACACCTAAGTCTACACTTCACCTAAGTCTGCACTACACTACACCTAAGGCTGGATGCACAGTATTCTTTGTGGCCAAAAAACAAGCCAGATCCGAATCACTGCTAACTTTCACGGTGCAATTGCATTATACATGGTACTGGAAGATTAATTACGAAACCAGCAACGGTTCGAGGACAAGTCTAAGAACACCGGTATTGTATGTAAAATACTATCAGTGTGAAATAGCTATAGAAGAGAGACACGTGTGATTTCAGAGTGACAGAGCTTGAGGTGAAATCTCGATTAGCCGACAAATGGGAACAGTGTACGCTTGTAGCATATCTTGATTCACAGTGGAAAGATTCAGTGTCACGTGGAGTTTCAGAAGAAGTAATTGTCAGTCAAGCAATGAAGCATCTTTGATTACAATCGACTGTGACAGGTCCCAAAAAGCAGTGTGAAATTCTTTGACGATAGTGAACAAGTGGTGGTTCACAATGTTGGGGTCAAGAGGAAGTGAGAAGGCATCCTTCACAAAGGTGTGTAATGTACACTTGTGTGCAAATACTGTGAGTGTACATGAGTTCTCATACTATGTATGTGTACGTGCGTGTGTATTGTTGGAAATATCCAACAACTATTTACTAATCCCTAATACAATAGGATGTATTTCCGGTATTAGGTGTCATAATCATCTAATACTCATTTACTAATCCTTAGTACAATGAGATGTATTTCATGTGCCAAGTGTTATAATTAACTAACACTACTAATCCGTCGTTTAGTGATATAGAATTCATTACATTAGGATGTGGAACGTTATGTAATTTTTCCTAGAATCGTGGCAATGTTGCGTCTGCCACCCACAGAGAATAACTTTCCACAATGTGAAGACCCAATAGAGTCCAACTATTTACATTCCTTTATTAAGGATAAACATTTATTAATAAGTTTACTTTATTTAGTATACTACAGTTTACTGGAATTCCCTTACCCAGCTAGATAGCTGTTCTAGTGAATAACATTATAATATTAAATAATTTCCACTTCCAAGCTTTCTTGTTTTATTTGTGCAGTCTACATTAACTGACTTACACTACGAGAAATTATATTACCTTATAACGCATTTATTTAAGACATAAATATTCGTCATGGCCACTTCCCTCTCTATTTAGAATTAAATGAATAAATATAATTTATGCTCAGGGCCCCTCACATGGAGTTATTGCACATGCACGTTCCCGAGAGAGAAGGGTGACTCTCGCCATTTTCGATCCACTGGCAGCAAGGTGGACGGAAACGACCCTACCAAATATTTCAATTGTACAAGCATCAGTACATCATCGGGCTTCAGATCTAGGGCGCAACTTACCCCATACACGGACACCAGTTTCAGCAGGCATTTAACTCATTCTTTTACTATTTGAGCTCAGTAATAATCATTAATGTAGGTGCCCATTCGTGACGCTGTAGGCGAAAAAGTAAACCCAATGTAATTGCTGCTTCCACCCCTCCAAAAATTTTAGATCTTGCATTTATATGTGTGAATACTAGTTTGGAGTAGAAATTATGGAAGTTAATTATTTCAGCATGGTGTAATTCAACTGAGGAGGTATGTGACTGTTCCCATGATCACGTGTTCCAAAGATTACTATCTCGAGGCTAATTCCAGCGTTTTGTAGAGATTGGACGCGGCCTACGTTCCTCTGTCACAGTTGAGAATTTATTAGTATTAATTTGTAGATAGTGCCTTTTCATAAATGAGAGTCAAATCATTTCCATTTATTTGCATATTAATTATATACTTGATTTAACCATTGATATGCATTCATTTTGCTACATTTTACTAACCATTGCAGATTGCAAAATCTATAATCCATATCTATGCGTTTATTATTATCATCACGTATGCAATTTATCATTCATTATATGCATTACGTAGACTAACCTCATAGAATACCCCACAAAATATGTTATTAGAAGCGGCTCTAGAATGTTGAATTTACAGTTCATTATTGCATAAGAATAAAAAAAAATTGAATTTATTTGCATTTAATTATAGAGATCCATAAACCACTGGTTCTCTCATTCATTATTTCATTCTGGTCCTTCGAACATATTAGTATTATACATTATTTATTAGCATATATACTAGAGCCAGATTTCCCCACATGTATACAGCTACACAGAACGGGGAGTAGAGTGGGGGTGTACAGATCTTCTCCGTCACTAAGTGGGGTTTATTGTACCATCATTCTAAAGACTGTTATTATAGACTGTGGGTTGGTTGGTGTTGTCGTTGATTCTTCTCTATGGACAACCCAACCCACACAACTCGGTAGAGTGCTTATACTAGGAGATCACCCTTGGCACTTCTGGCTCTTGGAGAGGGGTTCAACGTCACACGTTTAGGGGATGCGGCTCCAACACTTAGCCTCGTTGTCACGTGCACACACCCACTCGAGCTGCAGTGACTCCCCACTCTCTCCTCAGGTAATATGATCTCCTCGATCCCCTTTTGGCTTATTAGTATTACCTCCTACCCTGTCCACAGCAGTGGTTCTTGGTTCTTTCTCTCTCTCTCTCTCCTTCTTTACTACCTCCTGGGAAGCCTCACTAGGACAAGGGCAAACACCAGCAAATTGGGATACATTTACTGGACAAAGCACATACACGATACATACACACATATAATAATAATGAATCCTATACTCTATACTCTTACAATCAGGTTGCTCTCCAACACAACCAGAACTCTACCATCAGCTTATCAAGTGGTATCCTATCTCCTGGTTCACCACCTGATACTATCAACCTCCTCAAGTTGATCAAGTCTACATACACTGTTGCACCATCAACAAGAGAATATATATATATGTATCTATAAATGTGTACAAAGAAAATCAGCATTTGAATGCAATAACATATCAGTATAAATGTTCATTGATACACAACAATGATTAGTCGATCAATACCAGTCCTAGAACGCATACATCTGTAGGTAATCCAGCCTACGACTGTAACTCTAAACTTCAGTATAAAACACTCCTTGACATAAGAATGCAAACAGTCACTCACCTCTCACTGCGTCTTGCACGCTAATGACAACCAAACACTATCAACTCCCTATAAGTGATCCACCAGAACTTCCCTTCCACCTCTGGAAGTTCACTACCCTAATATCTTTAGGTTCTTCCGGGCTTCACTACCAGGATCCTCTGCAGCTCCTCCAGGCTGCTATCATGAAGTTTCCTTGAGCAACTACGGTGCTTCACCCTTCTGCTAGGTTCCTCCACAGCTCTCTTGGCTGCTACACCATGAAGTTCTCTCGAGCAACTATGGTGCTTCACCACCTCTACAGAAGCACGTGACACTCCTCTTCACTGCTTCTCCTCACAGCTCGAGGTCCTCTCCTTCACTACCTTGGAGTCTCATCAACTACTCCCTCTGTGCTGGCTTCGAAGTTCTCAGCAACTTCTTCCCCAAAGACAAACCTGCAACCCATCGACACTCCAATAAAATGTTTCCCCTTTAACACATAAACAAAAATAATCACACAATATGTTTGCCTCAAATCTCTATCTGTCCTCTACATACAGTGAGAGTGGACTCCCCCGCTTTGGGCGGGTCCATACTCCACCTCGCCCGGCGGCGGTCCTCACTCATGCTGGGAGGGTCCTTCGCCGTCAGGAGCCAGGCTCCCTCAGTCGCCCGCCAGCGCTCAGAGGGGACGGACGTCGCTCTGTGTTCCTCCCTCTCCACTCTCTTATTTCAGGCCTTCTGCCTTATTAAAACATGTCTAACTTATAAATAAACATCGCTACTGTCGCTGGGCACACGACCAACTACAAGCAATCACTATGAACTGGCGTATATCGTGCTTACCACAGATTATAAGGTCGAGGGCGCTTTCCCTCTGACGGCGTCTGGTCAGGGCGCTCCACACAGCCCACGAAAATGCCTCTGAGCAGCTTATTAAACTCTCTTCGCCGTCCAAGACTTGAGACCACAACGTTCCCAGCTCAATTCCACAGCTGGCACGTCTGCACACTTCTCTTCTCTTAGAGATATATCACTAGGGGTTCCCTTCTGACGGGAGCTCAAACGGAGCGCGGCTTCCCCCTGCGATGTCTGGCACTCAAGTGAGGTCAAGGTCCTCCGGAAGCGAGCCTCACGGCTCCAGCAAAATGTCCACATCTCCTCGCCAGTCATTTATCTGTTTTCTTCTTCATTGCCCATAATCTCAAACTGTTATACATATCCAAGCAACTATTTTACATATGCGTTATCACCTCAATATTTGCTAGACCTTCTAATCAGGTCAGGCTTGATGAATAACTCTCAAGGAGGGAGACTCGTTTCTCCTGCAGGCTGAGATCATAACACTCCCCTCCCCTTATTTTGAGAGTTATTCTAGTGGCTAGGCTCGAGATAACGCATCAGCCACTACATTGTCTCGCCCTCTTATGTGCGTTATCACCAGGTCATACTCTTGGAGCGATAAAAACCATGTGGTTAATCTCTGGTTTGCATGCTTCATTTTCTTCAGGAAAACTAGGGGATTATGGTCTGTATACACCGTCACTGGGTGTCCCCCCCCCACTCACATACACTTCAAAATGTTTCAATGCCATCACCAGGGCCAAAGTCTCTTTCTCGACTGTACTGTACGACCTCTGGTGCTTAACGAACTTCTTCGAGAAGAAGGACACGGGGCGGTAAATTCCATCATTCTGCTGCGTCAGTACAGCTCCGGCCCCTATATCACTGGCATCTACAAATAACGTAAATGGCGCTTCAAAATCTGGCGACACTAGTACAGGTGCCTCAGTCAACAGTCTTTTGGTCTTTTCAAATGCTTCTTGTGCTGTTCCATTCCACTCCCACTTCTTGCTCTTTGATAGCAAACTCGTCATAGGAGCGGCTATGGTGGAGAAATTTTCACAGAACTTCCGGTAATACCCAATCATACCGAGGTATCTCAACAATTCTTTCTTACTCCTGGGCACCGGGAAGTTGTCAATGGCCTCCACCTTTGTTCTTACCGGAGCAACCTCGCCTTGCCCTACTATATATCCAAGGTACTCCAGGCGGGCTCTCCCGAAATCGCTCTTTGCTAAGTTGATCGTCATGTTGGCCTTCCCCAATCGATCGAACAAATCTAAAAGTCGATCCACGTGATCCTTCCAGGAATCAGCGAACACCACAATATCATCGATGTACACTGCACATCCAGTCGCGCCTTGTAATACCTGATTCATTACTCGTTGAAAACAACTACCACTATTCTTCATTCCGTACGGCACCACTTTATATTGGTACAAGCCGTCGGGTGTCACGAACGCTGAGATCCTCTTGGCCTCCTCGGACAGGGGAATCTGGTAGTATCCCTTCAGCAGGTCTATCTTCGAGACATACCGTGCACTCCCAATCCGATCTATGCAATCGTCAATGCGCGGTATCGGAAACGAGTCAGCGACCGTGACTGCATTCACCTTCCTATAATCGGTGCAGAACCGGTACGTGCCGTCACTCTTCTTCACGAGGAGGCACGGCGAACTCCAGTCACTGTCGCTAACCTCTGCCAAGTCGTTATCTAGCAGATACTTCACTTCTGCTCTCATTGCCGCCGCTTTCTCCGGGTTAACTCTATAAGGGTGCTGCTTGATGGGCTCAGCACTCCCTACATTCACTTCATGCACCGTTCCGCGGTGTCTTCTAGGCACGTCCGTGAATAACGACTTATTCCTCCGTAGGATCTCCACTAGCTCCTGGCGTTGGTCATCCTCCAGATGACCCAGACGCTCACCTATCTTGGCCAGGCTTTCCGTATTTGATATCTTCGCGCCATCGGCCCTCTCTAACTTACAGTTCTCCTCTTCTATCCCTTTGCCATCTCCTACACAAAGCACAGTCGCCTGCAGTGGGGTTTCCATCTGTTCTTCATCGCCTAGAGGCTTATCTCTGTCATAGTACCTCTTTATCATGTTCACGTGGCAAACCTGTGACTTCCTCGGACGATCTGGCATGTGGATTTCATAATTCACATCCCCTAACGCCTTCTGGATGGTATATGGTCCACAAAATCTCGACTCGTATATACTTCCTTTTACCGGTAGCAGGACTAACACCTGATCTCCTTCTTGAAATTTCCTGCCCTTCGCTTTCCTGTCTTGGTACCTTACCATCTCTGCCTGGGATGTCCTCAAATTTTCCTTGGCCAAATCTCTGGCCCTAGAGAGTCGCTCTCTAAAAGTCTTCACATATTTTCCCACGTCCACCTTAGGCCTATCCACGGTGAGCTGCTCCTTCAGCGCGCCCACTGGGCTCCTCACGGAGTGTCCGTACACCAGTTGAAATGGGGTGAATCCGAGTGATTCTACTACCGCATCCCTGATGGCGAACAACACGGATGGTAATGCCTCGTCCCAACTACTCCCTTCCTCAGCGCAGTATATCCTCAACAAGCTCTTTAGCGTTCCATGGAAACGCTCCAATGCTCCCTGCGACTGAGGGTGATGAGCGCACTTGCTCTACTCTCCATCCTTTCACAGTTTCCCTAAACAACTTCGACTGGAATACACTCCCCTGGTCCGTCTGGATAACCTTGCGCATTCCTACCCACGCAATGTAGTTCTGTAGTCTATCCAGAACGGCTCTCGACGTAACTCTTCTCAGGGGGATTGCTTCAGGGAAACGGGTGGCCGTGCACATTATGGTCAGTAAGTACTCGTGGCCTTTTCTGGTCCTCGGCAACGGGCCTACACAGTCTATCAAGACTCTCTCAAAAGGCTCGCCAAATGCCGGTATGGGCTTTAAGGGTGCCTTTGGTATAGCCGGAGCCGGCTTACCTGCACGTTGGCACGCCAAACATGTCCTACAATATTTCTTTACCTCCTTCCACACGTTCGGCCAGTAGAAGTGCTCCTGCACCTTATTTAAGGTCTTCTTCACCCCTAAATGCCCTGCCATATCTACGGAGTGGGCTAGTTATAACACAGCCGCCCTAAACTCCTTCGGCACTAACACTTGGTGCTTCTCCAACCATACCTTATCTGCGCCGGCTTTGTCCGGTCGCCATTTCCTCATTAGTACATCATCGTCCAAGTAGTAATACACGGGGGACTCCGGACATGAATTTCCCCCTTTTGCCTCCCTGATTAGATCCATAAACTCCTCTTTCTGAGCCCTAATCAGGTCCGCTCGGTTCACGCTGAACTTTTCAGGTAGGGTCATTTTCACTTCCTGTCTCCTCGAATCCTCATTCTTCTGAGCTCGATCTTCATCGAACAGTCCAGACATGTCCATGTTGACCTCCTCCCTTGGTGGAGTCGACACTGCCATATCATCTCCAATGTCTTCCTCGGCGGCTACGTCCGACTCTGTCACTACACAGGCCGGGTATACGATGACTTGACTGTCCTATGCCTCATCTTCAAGGATGCTGGCTAGATCTATCTTGTCCGGCGTTCCACTTGTACCGCGGTCCTTCTGGTTCACCTCCGGCACAGCTTTTACTATCAGCTCTGGCAGCACCTTGGACCCACACAAGTCGTTCCCCAGGATCACTTGGACTCCTGGAACAGGTATGTTGGGGCACACTCCCATCATCACCTCCGCCGACAAATAATCTGACTTCAACTGGACAGCACACACGGGCATGTCACTCTTAGACAACAACCCATGAACCTTTATCCTCCTACTGCCAGCTAACAGTCGATCATTTCTTATTAGGCCTCTCAGAATCATGCTCTGATTGGCTCCAGTATCCCTGAGGATACTAACCTCCACCTCGGGTTGACCTTCTATGCCGACCCATCCTTTACTAATGAACGGCCTATACCGCTCGTTCATCAAATCTACCTTCTGTGGTTTGTCTTGTTGTACATCAACGTACTTCTTCCGGGGATCACATGTCGTCAAGGTCACGACTCTCTTGCCCTGCCGACAATCTCGCATCATGTGACCTGATCTGTTGCACTTGTAACATCTCATTTGGGAGAAATCTCTCCTATACGCCCCCGAGTGGCTCTGACTCTGCCCACTCATATTGGAGTTCCTTGGGCCAGATGTACTACTCATACTCTGTGGAGCTTCATTGGACTCTTGTCTCCTCTGCACATTTTTATTTTCCTGCTTACCTCCAGCAGGCGGACTCGGCAACTTTCCTTCCTGGGGCTTAAAACTAGCTGGTCTGCTTGTTTGCCCCCCAAAACTTCTTCCTCCCCAGACTCCACTGGGTCTGCTATTGCTGCGTCTCGCCTCGCTTCTTGCTCTGTTCTCCCTTAAGCTCTTGTACGCTTCAGTAATCATATCCGTCCTATCTGCGGCATCTTTCACCTCCTTTATCCCTGCTTCTTGGATCTTGAATTTTGTTTCGGGATGCATCATCTCCAAGAACTTCTCCATGACCATCAGTTGCTTCAGGTCAGCGTAAGATCCAACTCCAGCAGCCTCAATCCACTTCTGGAATCGTCTTTCCAGATCCCTTGCTGTCTCAGCAAACGTACATGCTCCAACTTTGATCATTTCTCTGAAGCGCTTCCTATAAGCTTCTGGGGTTAACTGAAACGAGCGCAATATGCTGCTCTTTACTGTGGCATAATCCTGGCACTCTTCCAGTGACAATTGGGTGTATGCCTCCCTGGCTGCACCGGTCAATCTTAACTGGGCCAGCTGGGCCCATTCCTCCTGTGGCCACTCCTTGATGCTGGCTACCTTTTCAAAATGCTCGAAGAAACTCTCCGCCTCTTCGGGAACAAACAAAGGAATGTCCTTCTCCCTAACCCTAACATCTGGTGAGTGTAATACCTGGGTGGTGCTCTCTGGCAACCCATGTTCAATCCTTTGCTCAGCCAAGGTTCTATTCGCTTCTATCTGCATTTGTTTTGTTCTCTCTTTTTCTTTTTCGACCTGGGCTTTTTCTTTTTCTTTCTCCTGTTCCAACTCCAGTTCTCTTACTCTGGTTTTCTCTTTTTCTATTTCCAGTCTGGTTTTCTCGGCTTCATTTTTCATCTGGAGTTCCAATTTCATCTTTTCCAGCTGGAACTGTCTCTCCTTGTCCTCTCGTTGTTGCTGCATCTGGAGCTCTAACTGGAATCTCTCCAAGCTCCTATTTCGGCTACTCCTACTACTGCGGCTACTCTTGCTGCTCCTACTCGATCCCTGGGATCTCACTTCATCCTGCCCATCATCCTCCTTTCCACTTTCAGCTCCTTTCTGGGCTCCTTGTTCTGCCGCTTCACTTCTGGCTCTCAACTGTCTAAGGATCTCATCCTTCATCCCAGCTACCTTAGATGCTTTCAACCTAATGCCAAATTTTTCTGCTATTTGTTTCAATTGATCCCTCGTGCAACCTTCCAAATCCTCAGGCTTGCCTGACTCCACAAACGCTTGCACCTTATCCATCTTTGTCCTGTGAGTCTTCCCAAGAGAGAGAATATACACCTGCGGTCACACAGTTTATTTCAGCAAGGGTGTACAAATCCACTCTTGGACAGGGTGTGGGTGTGTCAGTTCACTCTCCCGGACACAGGCCCCCAATTTATTATAGACTGTGGGTTGGTTGGTGTTGTCGTTGATTCTTCTCTATGGACAACCCAACCCACACAACTCGGTAGAGTGCTTATACTAGGAGATCACCCTTGGCACTTCTGGCTCTTGGAGAGGGGCTCAACGTCACACGTTTAGGGGATGCGGCTCCAACACTTAGCCTCGTTGTCACGTGCACACACCCACTCGAGCCGCAGTGACTCCCCACTCTCTCCTCAGGTAATATGATCTCCTCGATCCCCTTTTGGCTTATTAGTATTACCTCCTACCCTGTCCACAGCAGTGGTTCTTGGTTCTTTCTCTCTCTCTCTCCTTCTTTACTACCTCCTGGGAAGCCTCACTAGGACAAGGGCAAACACCAGCAAATTGGGATACATTTACTGGACAAAGCACATACACGATACATACACACATATAATAATAATGAATCCTATACTCTATACTCTTACAATCAGGTTGCTCTCCAACACAACCAGAACTCTACCATCAGCTTATCAAGTGGTATCCTATCTCCTGGTTCACCACCTGATACTATCAACCTCCTCAAGTTGATCAAGTCTACATACACTGTTGCACCATCAACAAGAGAATATATATATATGTATCTATAAATGTGTACAAAGAAAATCAGCATTTGAATGCAATAACATATCAGTATAAATGTTCATTGATACACAACAATGATTAATCGATCAATACCAGTCCTAGAACGCATACATCTGTAGGTAATCCAGCCTACGACTGTAACTCTAAACTTCAGTATAAAACACTCCTTGACATAAGAATGCAAACAGTCACTCACCTCTCACTGCGTCTTGCACGCTAATGACAACCAAACACTATCAACTCCCTATAAGTGATCCACCAGAACTTCCCTTCCACCTCTGGAAGTTCACTACCCTAATATCTTTAGGTTCTTCCGGGCTTCACTACCAGGATCCTCTGCAGCTCCTCCAGGCTGCTATCATGAAGTTTCCTTGAGCAACTACGGTGCTTCACCCTTCTGCTAGGTTCCTCCACAGCTCTCTTGGCTGCTACACCATGAAGTTCTCTCGAGCAACTATGGTGCTTCACCACCTCTACAGAAGCACGTGACACTCCTCTTCACTGCTTCTCCTCACAGCTCGAGGTCCTCTCCTTCACTACCTTGGAGTCTCATCAACTACTCCCTCTGTGCTGGCTTCGAAGTTCTCAGCAACTTCTTCCCCAAAGACAAACCTGCAACCAATCGACACTCCAATAAAATGTTTCCCCTTTAACACATAAACAAAAATAATCACACAATATGTTTGCCTCAAATCTCTATCTGTCCTCTACATACAGTGAGAGTGGACTCCCCCGCTTTGGGCGGGTCCATACTCCACCTCGCCCGGCGGCGGTCCTCACTCACGCAGGGAGGGTCCTTCGCCGTCAGGAGCCAGGCTCCCTCAGTCGCCCGCCAGCGCTCAGAGGGGACGGACGTCGCTCTGTGTTCCTCCCTCTCCACTCTCTTATTTCAGGCCTTCTGCCTTATTAAAACATGTCTAACTTATAAATAAACATCGCTACTGTCGCTGGGCACACGACCAACTACAAGCAATCACTATGAACTGGCATATATCGTGCTTACCACAGATTATAAGGTCGAGGGCGCTTTCCCTCTGACGGCGTCTGGTCAGGGCGCTCCACACAGCCCACAAAAATGCCTCTGAGCAGCTTATTAAACTCTCCTCGCCGTCCAAGACTTGAGACAACAACGTTCTCAGCTCAATTCCACAGCTGGCACGTCTGCACACTTCTCTTCTCTTAGAGATATATCACTAGGGGTTCCCTTCTGACGGGAGCTCAAATGGAGCGCGGCTTCCCCCTGCGATGTCTGGCACTCAAGTGAGGTCAAGGTCCTCCGGAAGCGAGCCTCACGCCTCCAGCAAAATGTCCACATCTCCTCGCCAGTCATTTATCTGTTTTCTTCTTCATTGCCCATAATCTCAAACTGTTATACATATCCAAGCAACTATATTACATATGCGTTATCACCTCAATATTTGCTAGACCTTCTAATCAGGTCAGGCTTGATGAATAACTCTCAAGGAGGGAGACTCGTTTCTCCTGCAGGCTGAGATCATAACACTGTTAAGTAAGGGGTGGTAATTTACACTAGAGCCATTGATGGTCGTGTCAAAGTGAGAGACCTGCTTGTGTGGTGCAACCAAGTTACTCTTGGATTTACCTTCTAATCTGGAAAGCTGGAGGTTCGAGCATGATCCATAAATTGTGGTGGATACAGTGTTGGGCTCCCTCTTATATATCCACAGTCTTACTGGACGTCGGGGGTATGAAGGAAGTGATGGAATGTGTTTGAATTTTCCTTATTTCTCTCTTGACTTTCGTTAAGAAATGAGATTTGAACATTAATACAAATTTCCTCAATCAGAAAATACTGTACCAGAGCAGCTTGTACTTTTAAGACTTTATGTAGACGGCGAGCCAACCTGTTTAAGACACTCAGAATTAGATACTCAATTTTCAAGTTTAGTTTACATAACACAAGTTTAAAATATGATATTTTTTTCAGTTTTATTAAACAATAGAGATTTTATGCAAAATTTGAAAATATCCTGAGTTACTTTACAATTTATTGAAATATATAGGTTTTGTTTTATTAGTTTTATACAACTGTAATATCAATATAGCTATTGGTTAAGTACTAATTGCAAATAAGAAGCAATAAAGTGTTTATCTTCAAACACTAAGAAGGTTAAGTTAGGTCGTGGTTTTCTATTCAGCTTTTCAGGTAAACTCAAATATTCACAATATATTTGACAGTACGGTTTAATACTAAGTGAAAATAAGCACAATTCCTTACTGCTATGAATAGTACATAACTGCACTTACTTGTGCTGTTACGTTTACCTCCCCATTTTTGGAGGATGGGCTGGGGCGAGAGCAACTGCCAGGTTCCCAAAATGAGAGTCCTAATCCACTTGGTCGCTGAGTTCCTCAAATGCCAAATGCACTACTAAGGGTAACTCACGAGTTCTCACATCTACTTCGTTCATCATCCTCTGAAAACAACTTCCGCTGTTTTTCATACCAAACGGAAGCACTCTTTACTGGTACAATTCGTCTTGAGTAGCAAACGCTGAGATCCTTCTTGCACTCGGAGACAAAGGGATTTGATAATATCCTTTCAGCAGGTTGACCTTGGTGACAAACCTTGGGTTTCCCACTTGGTCGACGCAATCACTTATTCGGGGCATCGGGTGAGAATCCGACACAGTTATGGAATTCACTTTGCGATAGTCGGTGCAAAAACAATATGATCCGTCACTCTTCTTGACCAGCACACAGTGCGAGCTCCATTCACCGTTGCTGGGCTCAGCAAGATCATTCTCTAGCAGATACTCCACCTCCTGTTGCATGATCTTCCTCTTCTCAGGACTCGCCCGATAAGTGCTCTGCTTGATTGGCTTTCCTCTGCACACGTCCACCTCGTGCACCACACTCTTGTTCCGTCAGGGCACATCTGTGAAGAGTGACTTGTTCTTTCTTATCAGGGTCACTAGATCGCTCCTGCCCTCTATCCAGATGATGCAGCCTCTCTTCTAGATGTATGAAACTTTCTGTATTTGACAGGTGCGTACCATCGGCACGGACCCACTTTCCTTCCTCTGCTGGCAACACTTGGCTCATCTCCATACACAGAACCAATTACCCTTCTTGCGACTGTGTTACTCCCTTCACTCTTGCACTCTCTTGCTCCTCTGGGAAGTATGGCTTCAAATGGTTGATATGACATACCTGTGTCTTGTTGGGGTGATTCGGCTTGCTGATCTCATAACTTACAGGACCCAAACGCTGAATAACCGAGTATGGACCACCAAAGCGTGATTCCGTCACTCTACCTCTCCCAGGTAGCAACATCATCACTCTGGCTCCTGCCTCGAACTCCCTTGGGACACCTTCATGTTGTACCAGATCGACATCTTCACTTGAGCTGCCTTCAGGTGATCAGCAGCCAATTCCTTCGCCGTTTTCAATCGTTCATGGAATCTCTGCACATACTCTTCCACTGTCCCTAACGCCTTCTCCGCAGTCAACTGCTCCTTCAGCATCAATAACGGGTTCCTTACTTCGTGCCCAAACACTAGTTGGAATGGCGAGAATCCCAGAGACTCAACTATAGCATGTCTGATTGCAAACAGGGCTGGATAGACAGCGTCATCCCATTCCACTCCCTGTTCCGCACAATACACTCTTATGACGGTCTTCAGAGTGGAGTGGAACCTCTCAATCGCTCCCTGCGATTGAGGTCTATAAGGTGACGATCGTAGTTGGGCTATTCCCCAGCTCGCAATAGCCTGCCTAAACCACCTCAACTGGAAAACACTTCCGCATTCAGACTGGATCTTCTTGGGCACACCTACCCAAGCAAAAAATCGCTGAAGGTGTCCCATGACGCATCTCAATGTCACCTTCCGCACTGGGATCGCCTCTGGAAATCTCGTCGAACACATGATGCTCAATAAGTAATTATTTCCCCTTCTTGTCATAGGTAGTGCCCTGGTAGTGGTCCCCCAACGTCGATTATTAGGCGTTCAAACGCCTGGCCATACGCAGGAACTGGAACCAAAGGTACTTTCGGGATGGCAGGGACTTTCTTCCCCGCCCTCTGGCACGGGAAACACGTCTTGCAGATTCTTCTTACATCCGCGTCCATGCCGGGCCAATAAAAATGTTCCCGAAGCCGGAATAACGTCTTGTTTACTCCCAAGTGACCCGCGGGATCCACTGAGTGTGCAAGCTCTAGGACCGCGTTTCTGTACCGCGCCGGCACCACCACCTGACGCCTCACTCTCAGCATACCATCACCCGCTTCTTCCCTTACCGGTTTCCACTGCCTCATTAGACCTCCCTTCTCCATGAAGAAGTGAGTCGGTGACTCGGGTCCGGCAAGACCTCCTTCCGCCTCCCATACCAACTCTGGAAACTCTTCCTTTTGCAGCTCACCTAGACGGGTACTGTCAATACCTAGGGGACTGGTGAGAGTAACTTGGATACTCCTATCCGACCCTTCCTTGCCTGTCACTTGTCCTCTGGCCTCCTCTCGGAACAAATGATCGAGCCCCAGGTCACCCGGCATGTTCTCCTCGGCGTGACTGGATCCGCTCACATCATCTTCCCTGACGCCCTGTCCCGACGTCACCGCGCATACCGGAAATGCCACTCTCGCAATTTCCGTTGCGCCAGTGCTGGCGTCCGTCGTGCTGCTCTATTGATAGGGCTCTATACACTCCTCACCCTTAATCAAATTCGGGAGAACACATCCCACACAGGAATCGTTCCCCAAGATCACCTGAGCTTCCATCCTGGGCAATGAAGCACAGACCCCTACCACGAGAGTCTGACAACCATAGTCTGAATTAAGGGTCACCTTATGAAGGGGCATCGTCACTTGTCCCCCCAACGGTTTTAATAGGGCTTCCCCTGTACTGGAACTTCTGTAGTCCTCGGGGAAGAGGGATTCACTAACAAGGGTGAAGTCGGATCTCGTGTCTCTCAGCATCCTAGCTGGCTCAGGATCAGCTCCTCTTATCTTCACCGTCCCCTCACACACAAAGGTGTGAATCCTCTTCTCCCTCATCACTGGCATATCACCTAAGGTATCGTTGTTTCCTTCACGTCCTATTCTCGTGAAAGCCACGTTTCTACCATGCCTGGGACGACCGCACTCCCGTGCAAAATGTCCTCGTCCCCTACAGTTGAAACACCGACTGACTCTCCCGGGCGATCCTCTACCAGTCACCCTGGTAGTACCAACGGTAGACGTTCCCTGGATCCTCCTTGGACTCCCCCGTCGTCGGTTCCCGGGCAGCCGCACTTGCGCCCGAGCTAGATCCACTGCTCACAGTTTGGGGCTTCCTCCCCACATCCCTTGAGCTCTTGAACCGGGTTACTTCATTAGGTACACTACTCTTGGGAGAGTCCCCGCCCGTCCTCGCTCTTCCTGAACTCCTAAAGTTCCCTCCCGACCTGGGGTAAGGCGAGTGTCTGGGCGGCCCCTCACTCCTGAGATGCAGTGCCTCCTCCAGCATTTCGGCTCGGTCCACTGCAGCTTTAAGGTCCTTAATACCTGCTTCTCTCACCCTTACTCACAACTCAGGATGGAGCACTGACATAAACTTCTCCATCACTATCAGTCGTTTGATCTCATCCACCGACTCCGCTTCCAACTATCGTAGGAACTTTTGTTCCATATCCCTGGCGGTCTCGGTGTAAGACATTCCCGACGCTCTCGCACACTTTCTGAACCGCTTCCGGTACATCTCCGGAGTCAGTCGGAATGAGTGGAGCACTGCACTCTTAATCGCGTCGTAACTAGCACACTCTTATGGGTCCAGCATGTTGTAGGCTTCACAGGCCTCACTGGTCAACCTGCCCTGGACCAGAGCAGCCCAATCATCTTCCGGCCACTCCTTCAGAGTCGCTATCCGATCGAAGTGTTCGAAGAATTCCTCAGCTTCTTGAGGTTTGAACGTAGTTAAGTCACATTCCCTTATCTTGAGGTCATCCTGCCGTGCAGGTAGTGAGGGCAGCCCATGTTCAACGCGACGCAATTTGACTTATTTCTTTGCCTTTATCTCCTCCAGTAGCAGTTGTCTCTCTCCTTCTTGCCGCAGCCGAGCTTCACGTTCCTCTCGCTGCATTTGTGCTTCTCTCTCCTCTCGTCGCAGCTGGGCTTCCAGTTGCATCTTCATTATTTCCAGTTGCAGGCTCCTCTTACTACAGCTGGATCCTCCACTGCTCCCATGTTCACTGTGAGTTCTTCCCACACTGGTAGACGCTTGGGGTGGCTCTAGTCGGGACGGTTCACCTTGGGACGGCTCTTCCCCTGTCGACTCTTCTCGAGCTGTAAGTTGTGCCATTATTTCTATCCTTCGCTCCGCCACCTTAGTCGTCCTCAACCTGATCCCAAAGTGGTTTGCCACTTGTTGTTGCTGAGCTTTGGTAAACGCCTCCAAAATTTTCTCATCCCTCGTCTCAGTAAATTTCTATAACTTTATCCTCCTCCATCGCTATGTTATCGAGCATTCATGACAGCACAGACAAGCTCGTAGGTGCTAATTTCACCGTGTCTGTCCCTTAGCTGGTTGGGTAACACTATTACTGAATTCACAGGCAACAGTGTATTAATACCCTGGTAACACTGTACCTAGACAAACGGATCCTGGTAAGGTCGCCAGTTCTTGTCACGGGGGGGTGGGCTGGGGCTCCGCTAGCAATCATCTGCTAGGGGCTCAGAAGGCAGAATACTCAGCCCCTCCGACTCTCGGGACTCACCGGAGTCTCCTGGTCCCACAGGAGAGGACCAGCAATGCCCACCACTGCAAGTCTTTGCTCCCACCACTATGGGGGTGCCACTGATTCACCCTGGGAGCCCTTCAGTCAACCACGGGGAAACTGCTGTTAGCAATTCCGGCCTAGACCCATGGAGAAGTGAAGGAAGACCCAGGCTTACTCTTTAACAATAACTTTCCCAGAGTCTCGTCTGCCAGACAAAAAGGGTGCAGGAATTCCTTTCCCGCCTGCCTTCCCTACCTTCTTTTAATAAGGTCGCCAGCTGGGTTGGTAGATCTGCACCCCAGCAATGCAATTCAGTGGGTGTATTCTATACTGCTTGTTGCCAAAGTGTTGCTACTCCTATAGAGTTGACACTGGTCTGTCAGCCCAAGGTACACTTCCATAAAAGTCTGTGTGGCTTTACCTCTCTCCAGCCACTACATTTCTTGTTGCCAAAGTGTTGCCACCATTTCGGCTGTGATACTGGTCGGATGGCCTCGGGTACAGTTTTATATAAGTCTGTGCTGCTTTACCACTCTCCAGGCCATAAGACATTCTGTAGAAAACGTGGTGTTCACTAGGTGGTACTATGATAACCCTCGTGTATGCTTATAGAGATTATTATGGAGGCACACTTAAACACAATTATAAAATGCGTGAATTTACTGACATAAACTACATGATCACACATACATTTACAAGCAATACAGGAATGGAAAAATGAGAATAATAAATCTGGAGATCGTCAGCAACTCTTCTTTCACGACCTCCAATAACTCCTCCAACTGGGCAGATTAAGAGGGGGCCACACACTCCCTCACAGAGGGGCCTCTTCGTCAACGTCGGCTACCTCCTCTTCGACTGCCCCGTCGTCTACACTCGCTGTCCTCTTCAACAGTCTTGGACACAGGCTGCCCTGCAGCCTATCCTACTACTTATGTATCAATGTTATACTGCAACATACATAGGTAAATATCGTGGCCTATCTAGCCTACTCAAACAAGGGGTAATGGGAGGAAAATTGATCTACCTTTATATTCTTGGCTCACGACGCCTGACCCTCGGTGGTGTGAGGTTCCCACACTTCCTGAATCGGTCCTTGACGATCCAGGAACGTTCCACAAGTCCTCAGGTATCGTGAAGCTTTCGCGTCGTCGCCGAACCACTCCCAGATATTCAGATATCCCAATCCGGGTTCACCAGTTGGCACTGAGCTAATCACTGTATGCACACACTCGTCCCTTCCACAAGACGCTGCTCCTTGCCCTAGGAACGGTGTCGTCCCTCCAAAATCCTCAGTGAACGTGACCCAGTCACAGCTAGGCCTGCCCGCCACACCTTCCAGACCCCTCCAACGCCAGGCGGTGCCCCTCCAGCGTCGTCGCCGACCCATTCTTCAAGTTTTGGCACTTCTCTGCTCAATGAACTTGGTTTCTTCTTGCTTCCCGGAAGCACAGGGTCTTCAATAACAATGGTGGGCTGCGATGGCTAGCTTAATCCACTGAGTAAGGCTTGTAGAGCCTCAATTCCTCGAAAACTGACCGAGAAACGCCCTCTCCCAGTCAGACCAGCTCTGATGTTGGCGCTGCCCGAGGAACTCGGTGACGTCACGGCGAGCTCTGATTGGTCGCCCATGACCTAAGTCACCCAATCCGCACTCTGCTAGCGTCCTCTACAAAATGGCGGATCTGCAGGTACGGGGTACCATTTCATTTGTATCAGAGTGCCACTTTCCCCTTACCTACAAACTTATAATGTAAATTTCTCCCTTATCTGGCGACGATCTGGTCGCCACATATACCAACAGACTCCCTGTATCTCAGAGAATCAGTAGAGAAAGCTGATATGACTCTTAAAGTGTGCAAACGGAAGAAATAGGAGATGGCACCGTATCAGTGTGTGGCTATGAATCAGGTTTCAATCCAGAAGCAGGCCTTTATTAAAGACTGTAAGGACAATTTCAACATGTTGCAGAATATTTGGGGGACAATAATCTTTAAAGGGTATTGCCATAAAAACAGTTCTCCTTTCAACAATAAAAATTTATTCATAAAAGAACTAAATCTAATACAAGACACCAATCATGACGTTACGTTAATGTTCGTGCGTGACACGTTAAAGGCAGCAGTTCAATAGACAAGTATAGTATAAACTCGAATCAATGCCACTTTCAAGTGGCATAGACCTCATTAGTTCTTTGATAAGTTTGTCAATTCTAACTCTAGTATTCCTTCGTACCTGTCTGCCTTTAGGGGAGGCCCCCTTATGCCCGTTTTTGACAGATTTTTTTTCTAAAAATCACCACCTTCCTCGTCGCTTTCAGCTTTCCCTTGCCAACCTGAAATCTAAAACCTCTACTCCTATCCTTCCTTCCGACAAAGGCAATTCGCTGGTTGTCCGTGAGGACACCTCCAGAAAGCAGATGTCTTGCTCTTTGACTCCCGCACATATGCTCCCCTGACATTTAACCCTTTGGATCATCTTAAAACTTCTTTCAACCTCAAACTAAGAAAGGTCTCTAGTCTTTATCCTCCTGACTTCGATCTTATTAAATGATTCCGTGTCATTTGCCCTTCTCCTCCTTATTTTTATGGTCTACCTAAGACTCATAAACCTGATGTTCCTCTTTGTCCTATCAGTTCTTCAACGGGCTCTGTCGGTTATCCTCTTGCCTCCTGGCTACCTAAATCTTTGAGACCTAAGCTTGGCACTTTTACTGCTTCCTACCTTTGTCACTCTCAGGACTTCATAGAAAGACTGAGCTTGCAGTCCTCTTGTAAGATAGTAGTGGAAGACGACGAGTAGACCAAGCATTTTTCATTTTCCGGTGCACGGTCTACGTGTCGTGTGTTTGTCGTTACCCTGGTGACGCTTCGCCCCTATCCTCTAGGGATACATTATGAGTCGTGATATTTTTATTTGAAACTCCAATGCGCGGTCTGTGAGTCGTGATTTTTTTCCATGGAACAGTGACTGCCTGTCTACATGTCGTGATTTTTTCTGTGAAATGTCGATATGTGGTCTACATGTAGTGATTTTTTCCATTGAATACAAAAAGGACGGTCTATGAGTCGTGTTTTTTTTTTCCGTGGATTTCAACGGCCCGTCTTTGATCCCTTAAATTTCGTTGAAGGGGATTAAAAGGTCGGACCCTATCTCGTGTGTTTAGAGTTACCCCGGTGTCCCTGCACAGGCATCGATAATTGTCAATGACGTCATCCTGTCTTCATCTTCCTGCATAAGACCGTTTTCTGTTATGGAGTATTTATTCACAACTCATACTTATCTGGAAGTTTTATATTTTTAGTGTCCAGCAAAGAATCGTTTATTGAGCATAGAAATTGATGAAATCCACTATCTCTTATTCGTATGAGACAAGGGGGAACAACACAGAACATGAAGTAACATGTATCTAAGCGTTCACCCCTGTTACCAAATCTGTATTTACCCCAGGTCTTTTTCCTAAATCTTAAACTCATCCAATTTATACCCATTGTTTCGTGTTCTGCTTCGTGTTGATACGTTTAATAGCCTATTAATATCCCCCTTTGTCATGTCCCCCTTTGTCATGTCGTCCCTCTAATTCTTCGCCTTTCTAAAGAATGAAATTACGTTTTGTCGATTTCTCTTCAAGGATCGTTTATCAGTCATTGGAAATAAAACTGAAAATCTACTATCTCCCATTCATGCGAAACAGATCCCCAGACATGGAGACTTCAACGGGAATTCAGTAGTATTCCAAATTTATATAATTTAAGAAAAAATTCTACACCAACACTCAGACATTTTTATTTAATTCCTCCTTCACTGCTAGTCCTGTGTACGTCTCGCAATCGCTCAAAAACATGCCCCATACACCGTCCTGAAGCATATAATAAATCTAAATACTCATTCAGTGTACATATATATGAACTGCATTGAGTAGAAGCTGCTTCATATGTTTAAAACAGGCCATCTGCAGTTACCTTCATTCTGATGTTCTCATCCCCTGTGCGGTCTGCTCCACCAATAGGCTACATTTCTTTCAGCCAGTGTCTCACATGCGGTTCCAGGGAGGGACCCAGCCTCTCATTATCACATTCTTTAATCTCCTAATGGCTCTACTGTTCGCTGTGTCATCACAGGCAATGTCATATCTTGTATTCTCTCATATCTAGTTCATTGTATTTTTTCTGTTATTCGGTTCATCCAAACCAACCTAACCTAACCTATAATAAACAAATGCATTCTACAGTAATAAGACCCGTTATTGTTTTAGCAATGTCACAAAAGCTGCCCCAGTATAGGGATAAAATATGGCCACCCATTAACAGATAGGTGTCAAGGCCCCCACAGCAACCTGACTGTTCAACTACGAGTGACGTCAGTGATGAGTGAGTGACGTTAAGATGCACAATGCGGTCTTGGCATGATACTTATCTATGTAGTGTAATTAATGTTATTATTACAAAAAATCGCTAGACTATTCAACCTAACCTAACTTCATCAGAGGTGTAAGAATATACATTTTATATTTATACCCATTGTTTAATGTTCTGTCTTGTGTTGATACTTTCAATAGGCTATTAATATTCCCTTTCACATGTCCATTCATCCACTTGCACACACCCTAATGTGTGTGCAAGTGGATGAATGTCACACCCATCATGTCACTGTTACGAACCCGGATCCAGCGTCCGAGCACGGAGCAGTAACGACCACGCCATCTGTGGGTCAGCTCCCGAAACCCCCGCCAAACGGACGACGACACCTGGGGAGGACGGCGAATACCAGCTACGAGAGCCAGTTTCCAGTCCCGTTGAGCACTCTACACCGCCGCCACTGACCTCTGGTGAGGTGGTGCTCAGACTACAACGCCATCTATGAAGTGGATGTGTCGGGCGTTTGTGTCTGAGACTGTAAGTGAGGTGTTTTAGTGTCCGTTATTGATGACGTGTCTGCTTACAGAGTCGACCTGGGACTGCTGTGATGGGAGTGGAGACAGTCTACCCGAGGCAGCCAGTCTCCATACCTTGAACTTTGCTGCAGCTGTTGTGACGTCGCCCCCCCCCCGGAAGAACACTGTGGTGTGTTAGCCTGCCAGTGGAGTGGCAGTAAAAGGATTTACCCGGGACCGACTGTTGGAGACGATCATCCACTGGGGTACGGAAGACAGGAGAGTGATTTGTGGTGTCACACGAGGCTCCTGTCTAGGGCGTTCCCCTTTTATCGTTCGTGGAGTGGCCGTACCAGACTTGTTGGCTCAGAACCTGCCAGCAGACCAGCTGGACGTGTGGTTGACGGCCTCCACGGCGGTGCCCCCAGTGGACCTGTGTTTTGGCTGACCTGTGGCCAGGGTAGGCTCAACTTCTTTGGAGAATTCGTTGTGAGGCCACGAAGAAAGCACCAAGGACTCGGCACCGAGAGTTATGGCACCAGCGTCTTCAGCAGAAGACATCGATTGTGGACTAATCCCCTTGTAAAGTGTTAATACCCCTCCCCCTTGTGCACTCTTTTATTTTATATATTTAATCGGTGATGGTGTTAATTATAATATTAAGTTCTTAACTTTCTTTCCCTACTCCCTTTTAAGTTACTTGCGTCACGGATCTCATCCCTTGATAGCCACTACTGGCTTGGGAACGGATACATATATCTTCCTCTAACAACATCAGAGTAAGGACCCCGTTGCGTCCCGAGAGGGCCGTAACAGTCACACCCTAATTCTTCGCCTTTCTGGTAAATGTAAACATTCCTAGACCTCGAAAATCCCAATCTTACTACACAAATCAGCTAACTTGTTTCTAAACCAGCAGTCACAAATGCATGCATACATACATACATACATACATACATACATACATACATACATACATACATACATACATAGTAGTAGGCAGTAGTGAAGATGAGGACTAGAACCACGCGCGCCATCTGCCCAGGTGGCACTCTTTAGTGTCAGCTGGGTAGGTGTCGCGCAGGTGTTTAGTCCCAAAGGGTTTGGGGGGATTTTCCCGGAAGTTTGGCGTGTGTCGGACGCGTGTGAGCGTCCGGTGTTTGGGTATGTGGTCAGGAAAGATGGGAGGTCATGTTGTTGGGGATGTAGGAGAGTATGTGGGTTATGTGGTAGAGTAAGAAATACAAGGATAAGAGTGGAAAGAGTAGTTAAATATGTATGTGTGTTTGCCCTAGACTTAATCCTGTGTGTAGATAATAGTTTTGATGATAGTAAGTAAGCTATGTAGAGGCTGAGTGTGAGGGGAGCCAACATATCGGATATGTTGTTTGGGGTGGGGGAGGGAGGGAAGGGTGAGGGGAGCTCCCCCTCGGCGTGAGAGTGGTTAGGGCCCATTTGTGGTTTTTTGTCATCCATTAGTTCCCCCTACAGGAAGCCGTAAGTGTTGAGGGGGGTATGAGAGAGCAGCCTCTCGCGGATGTGGTCCATTTGCTTTAATGGTTTTTTCGATGTCTTCAGAGTTGTCTGGAGATGTTGACCCCAGCATGGGTCTCTATCCACTGCGGATTTGTTAAGGAGGGGCGAGGTTCATACTCACACAAGCAGGCACTCACCAGCAGGCCCTCACCTGCCAACCATCAATCACCCCCACCCCTCATCCCCCTACTCTCCCATACCATCAGGGGCCCCTCTCCATCCCCTCCATTTCCTTCTAGAGTGGGGCACCCCTCTCCCCCTTACCTTCTAGAGTGGTATGGACCAGGATCACATACCATCACATCGACCTGAGAAGTGTCACCACATGGCACATCACTTAGCAAACTCAGTCAAAGTCAGTAGGTTAGCGTTTACTAAAAGAGGGAAACATTTCACATCGTCACGGAGACGCGATCTCTACCTACAAATTGTTCTTGTTAACTGTGATCATTGAAATGTATGCAGGTTTACTCAATCTCCATCACCTCTTCTTCCTACAGCCATTACTGTTGTGCAGAGCTTGTATCACACAACGGCGTTATCATAGCAAGACAATGTCACAGAATGTTCATGACTCCTGAATGAATGAAACGGCAATCCGTCTCGTTAAGGTCTAACCTTCGCGGCGGTTTGAGACGTTGTGAGATGGACGAGGTACTGGGATGGCCTTACCCTCTCCCCATCCACCCCCACCAAACCCATACCCCCCCCTCCCACCCCCCTTCCAAGCCCAAGCCATCCAGCATCACTTCACCCTTCCCAGACCGGATGCTCTGTGCAAAGCCTTCAGTATCATTTCTGATCATATGTGTAACCCTGTATCGCAACGTGACCAACATGGTATCATCATTCTTGGCTCAAATAGCATTTTTTAAGAATATCCTGTCATAAGCTGGTCTTCAATCTTATTATTATAACAAATCATAATTTGTTGTAAACACAACTGCATGGGATATATATAGCAGTCAGTCAGTGGTTTCTCTCTGTATATATATCTCTCTCTATATATCTCTCTCTGTGTCTCTCTCTCTATATCTCTCTCTCTATATCTCTCTCTCTATATATATCTCTCTCTATATCTCTCTCTCTATATCTCTCTCTCTCTCTATATATATCTCTCTATATCTCTCTCTATATATATATCTCTCTCTCTATCTCTCTCTCTCTATATCTCTATATCAGTCTTTCTATATCTATCTCTCTACATCTATCTCTCTCTATATCTCTCTATATCTCTCTCTATATCTCTCTCTCTCTCTCTTTCTCTCTCTCTCTCTCTCTCTCTCTCTCTCTCTCTCTCTCTCTCTCTCTCTCTCTCTCTCTCTCTCTCTCTCTCTCTCTCTCTCTCTCTCTCTCTCTCTCTCTCTCTCCCTCTCTCTCTCTCTCTCTCCAGATCATTTAATAGTTGGGGAAAGTAACATCAATTCCTTTCTCCTGCCGCTGCTGTTCACGTATCTTTTTTTCATTTCACTTAGACTGACAGCGCACCAGAGGATGGATGACTAATGTCAATTTTCGAGCCCCCATCACTCTCACCCTTATAACCTTGTAAGGTAACACGACCAACATGATGACATCGTTCTTTGCCCAAATATCATTAATGTAACGTGATCAATAGAGTAACTTCGTTCTTTGCCCAAATAACATTTTACGAGTAACGAGCAACTTTCTGTCCGATGTCTGAATAATGAAATGTAAACCATGTTTAGCCATTACACCCAAACATAATAAAATATTACCACAAGCTTGTTTAGTTCTTGTATCACATAACGTAACGTAGCGTTTATTGTTTATTCAACAACTGGTAGACATAACATAATGTAGCTTCATATTCACTGTGGTAAAACAAACAAACATACACATCACGGTCAGTCCTCGCTATACCTCAAACGCGTCGTTCATTCTCACTCCCTTAGGTGAGCAATGTTCCACACATACAAATTCCAAGCAAAGTAAACATATATAAGACAATGTGGAAAAACATAGTCTTGATACTATTATTAAATTGACTTGTTCATTATCCCCGAGTTCAAGGCTGTCTCTTAAGACCTACATCATCCAAATGTAAACACCAGTCGATGAGAATAAGACCGGATGAGTCGATAGTGAAATAGCTCTGGGCTATGTCTATTTTCAGTTCTTGTAACACAGTCAATGTAGCGTAATGGGAAAACAGACTTTCTACTGCCTACATAAATAGCATTTGAAAATGTATGCAAGTCAAGACAATTTCCTATAGCCCTTACATTCTAAACACAAATAAAATATTAGCACACGCTTGCATCGCATTATATCATCATTAAGTAACGTGGAGATCAACTTTCTGGCTGTTGTCCGAATATCATTATTGAAATGTGAACCCCATTTAGCCAAACACAATATCTCCATTACAACTCATAGCATATAAATATTACGGTCTGCAAGTTTTAGCCCTCTGTAACACAATGTAACGTAACGTACCGTAAAGCAAATCAACTTTTTGCAGTCCAAAATGTCATTTTGAAACGAAAAGTGAGGCTTAGTCCATCTCCATTACATCTCTTACCATATAAATAATGGTGTCTACCAGTTTTAGACCCTGTAACACATTGTAACGTAACGTGGAAATCATCATCATATTTCTACAGACCAAATAACATTCTTATATGAAAGTATGACTTAGTCCATCTCCATTACATCTCTTACCATATAAATATTGGTGTCTGCAAGTTTTAGACCCTGTAACACATTGTAACGTAACGTGGAAATCTTCATCATATTTCTACAGACCAAATAACATTTTTAAATGAAAGTATGACTAAGTCCATCTCCATTACATCTCTTACCATATAAATATTGACGTCTACCAGTTTTAGCCCTCTGTAACACAATGTAACGTAACGTAACGCAAATCAACTTTTTGCAGTCCAAAATGTCACTTTGAAACGAAAAGTGAGGCTTAGTCCATCTCCATTACATCTGTTACCATATAAATATTGGTGTCTATCAGTTTTAGACCCTGTAACACATTGTAACACATTGTAACGTAACGTGGAAATCATCATCATATTTCTACAGACCAAATAACATTTTTAAATGAAAGTATGACTTAGTCCATCTTCATTACATCTCTTACCATATTAATATTGGCGTCTACCAGTTTTAGCCTCTGTAACACAATGTAACATAATGTAACGTAACGCAAATCAACTTTTTGCAGTCCAAAATGTCATTTTTAAATGAAAGTATGACTTAGTCCATCTCCATTACATCTCTTACCATATAAATATTGGCGTCAACCAGTTTTAGCCCTCTGTAACACAATGTAACGTAACGTAACGTAACGCAAATAAACTTTTGCAGTCCAAAATGACATTTTTAAATAAAAGTATGACTTAGTCCATCTCCATTACATCTCCTACCATATGAATATTACGGTCTACCAGTTTTAGCCCTCTGTAACACAATGTAACGTAACGTAGAAAATCAACTTTGTCGGATGACCAAATAACATTATTGAAAATGGCATCCATGTTTAGCCATTACATCCAATCACAAAGAAAAATATTACCGCTTTTCTTGAGAAACTTATATGTGGAGATCATATCTCCAGAGTCCACACAATAAGCCACACATCACACATCTTCTGTTTTCAAATCACAGCTCGCATCTAATTTAATGTTACTTTTTTTTTGCAGAAACTATGTTTTGAGAATATGCTCAATGTCAGCAATTACTACTCGTATCATCAAACTCCTTTCAGTCATCAAAAACAAGCAGAGGTGCCGCATAAACCACTAAAGATTTGATGTATGCAAGGTACATCATTTTTGAAAATTCTGTCGCCGACACACTTTAGCGAGATGACTGCGCGCAACAGTACCCTAGCACTCTTAATAATTTTATTCAAGCACTGTTAACATAGCATAATGTAAGATTTTTTTCACATTTCATATCGTGCGTGTAGATTAGAGAGAGAAGGCAAACATAGCTTGCAGCTAGTCAAAACTTATCATAACAGATATGATTTCACAGAGTTTTTAGCTTTTGCCAGTTTTTCAATGTTTTCTCTTCACTTGTGCTAAGTGAGTCAGACAAAATGTGACATTTCATTTCATTATTTGCCAGGCAATATGCTATTAGCTAGATAGTCAAAACATATAACAAGCATTATTTCACAGGAATTTTTTCTAGCAAATATGCTTCCTTTAAGCAGTTCAACACATCAAACACCAGCAGTCCGCGAAATTCCCTTTAGTCAATAATCATCCTTTTTCAGTATTTCTTGACTAAAATAGCACTCCAAAACATAAGTGGTCATTTTTATTCTCACTATCGCACTATAGTCAATAATTTGTTTCGCAGAGTGACAAGTTATGCATAGTGACGAGATTTCACGGTGAGCATAGTTTAAGAGAGTTCACACTGTATTAATTATGGTCGGGGATATGTTATGTTATGTTTATGAAGATCATTACTTCTTATTTTTAACATTTTTCTCGCCCCCCCCCCCCCCAGCTTTTCAATCTTCTCATATTCTTTTTCAAATAAAGTTTGCTTACTGTTTTCCAGTAGATTGGCTTCACATTACATATATTAATCAATTTTCAAATTCAGTTCAGTTTCTTTTCAATATCACAGCTTTGTTGTCCCCCTGCCAGTATCTAGTTCAAGACCTCTTATTATCAATGTCATTAATACTGCCATCATCAACCACGTATTGGATGTCTCAGACATTCAGTTAACAACTTAGTAAGTGTTTAATGAACGTGAGAATCACTTCATGTGCGCTCATTTTAGTTTAGTTTAAAGTTTTCCATCTTGAATTAATACTACTATCACCAACTATGTATTGGATAGCTCAGGCATTCAGTTAACAACTCAGTAAGTGAAAATCACTTCATGTGAGCTCATTTTTAGTTTAGGATAAGGTTTTTCCATCGTGAAATACTATTATCATTAACCAGGTATTGGGTGGCTCTACCATTCAGTTTACAACTCGGTAACTGTTTACTGAACATTGTTATCCCTCCATGCGACCTCATTTTTTAGTTTAAAGTTTCTCCATCGTAAAAAATAAAATATTACTATCACAAACCATGTATTGGGTGGCTCAACCATCCAGTTTACAACTCAGTAACAGTTTACTGAACATAGATATCCCTCCATGTGACCTCATTTTTTTAGTTTAAACTTTCTCCATCGTAAATAAAAAATAAAATATTACTATCACAAACCTTGTATTGGCCGGCTCCGGCATTCAGTTTACAACTCAGTAAGTGTTTACTGAATGCAAAATCGCTATATGTGTGGTCATTTAGTTCAAAGTTTCTCAATCTTAAAATATTACTATCATCATCAACCATGCAATGGCCGGCTTAGTCTTTCAGTTTACAACTCGGTGAGTGTTAACTGAACGTGGAAATTATCACGTGTGAGCATTTAGTTTAGTTTTAAGTTTCACAATCAATTAAATACTATCATCAACCCCGTATTGGGCTGTCGGGCATTCAGTTATCCACTCGGTGAGTGTTTACTGAACGTCGAAATCATTTCCTGTGTGCCCATTTTTTACTTGAACCCGTCTCCACTCCAAACCAGTCAGGACCTTGGGTCCCGACTCGGACCGCAGGTCCGGTTTGAAGTGGAGACGGGTTCAAGTAAAAAATGGGCACACAGGAAATGATTTCGGCGTTCAGTAAACACTCACCGAGTGGATAACTGAATGCCCGACAGCCCAATACGGGGTTGATGATAGTATTTAATTGATTGTGAAACTTAAAACTAAACTAAATGCTCACACGTGATAATTTTCACGTTCAGTTAACACTCACAGAGTTGTAAACTGAAAGACTAAGCCGGCCATTGCATGGTTGATGATGATAGAAATATTTTAAGATTGAGAAACTTTGAACTAAATGACCACACATGTAGCGATTTTGCATTCAGTAAACACTTACTGAGTTGTAAACTGAATGCCGGAGCCGGCCAATACAAGGTTTGTGATAGTAATATTTTATTTTTTATTTACGATGGAGAAACTTTAAACTAAAAAAATGAGGTCACATGGAGGGATATCTATGTTCAGTAAACTGTTACTGAGTTGTAAACTGGATGGTTGAGCCACCCAATACATGGTTTGTGATAGTAATATTTTATTTTTTACGATGGAGAAACTTTAAACTAAAAAATGAGGTCGCATGGAGGGATATCTATGTTCAGTAAACAGTTACTGAGTTGTAAACTGAATGGTTGAGCCATCCAATACATGGTTGGTGATAGTAATATTTTATTTTTTTACGATGGAGAAACTTTAAACTAAAAAATGAGGTCGCATGGAGGGATAACAATGTTCAGTAAACAGTTACTGAGTTGTAAACTGAATGGTAGAGCCACCCAATACCTGGTTAATGATAATAGTATTTCACGATGGAAAAACCTTATCCTAAACTAAAAATGAGCTCACATGAAGTGATTTTCACTTTCTGAGTTGTTAACTGAATGCCTGAGCTATCCAATACATAGTTGGTGATAGTAGTATAAATTTAAGATGGAAAACTTTAAACTAAACTAAAATGAGCGCACATGAAGTGATTCTCACGTTCATTAAACACTTACTAAGTTGTTAACTGAATGTCTGAGACATCCAATACGTGGTTGATGATGGCAGTATTAATGACATTGATAATAAGAGGTCTTGAACTAGATACTGGCAGGGGGACAACAAAGCTGTGATATTGAAAAGAAACTGAACTGAATTTGAAAATTGATTAATATATGTAATGTGAAGCCAATCTACTGGAAAACAGTAAGCAAACTTTATTTGAAAAAGAATATGAGAAGATTGAAAAGCTGGGGGGGGGGCGAGAAAAATGTTAAAAATAAGAAGTAATGATCTTCATAAACATAACATAACATATCCCCGACCATAATTAATACAGTGTGAACTCTCTTAAACTATGCTCACCGTGAAATCTCGTCACTATGCATAACTTGTCACTCTGCGAAACAAGTTATTGACTATAGTGCGACAGTGAGAATAAAAATGACCACTTATGTTTTGGAGTGCTATTTTAGTCAAGAAATACTGAAAAAGGATGATTATTGACTAAAGGGAATTTCGCGGACTGCTGGTGTTTGATGTGTTGAACTGCTTAAAAGAAGCATATTTGCTAGAAAAAATTCCTGTGAAATAATGCTTGTTATATGTTTTGACTATCTAGCTAATAGCATATTGCCTGGCTAATAATGAAATGAAATGTCACATTTTGTCTGACTCACTTAGCACAAGTGAAGAGAAAACATTGAAAATCTGGCAAAGGTTAAAAACTCTGTGAAATCATATCTGTTATGATAAGTTTTGACTAGCTGCAAGCTATGTTTGCCTTCTCTCTCTAATCTACACGCACGATATGAAATGTGAAAAAAAATCTTACATTATGCTATGTTAACAGTGATTGAATAAAATTATTAAGAGTGCTAGGGTACTGTTGCGCGCAGTCATCTCGCTAAAGTGTGTCGGCGACAGAATTGTCAAAAATGATGTACCTTGCATACATCAAATCTTTAGTGTTTTATGCGGCACCTCTGCTTGTTTTTGATGACTGAAAGGAGTTTGGTGATACGAATAGTAATTGCTGACATTGAGCATATTCTCAAAACATAGTTTCTGCAAAAAAAAAAATAACATTAAATTAGATGCGAGCTGTGATTTGAAAACAGAAGATGTGTGATGTGTGGCTTATTGTGTGGACTCTGGAGATATGATCTCCACATAGAAGTATCTCAAGAAAAGCGGTAATATTTTTCTTTGTGTTTGGATGTAATGGCTAAACATGGATGTCATTTTCAATAATGTTATTTGGTCATCCGACAAAGTTGATTTTCCACGTTACGTTACATTGTGTTACAGAGGGCTAAAACTGGTAGACCGTAATATTCATATGGTAGGAGATGTAATGGAGATGGACTAAGTCATACTTTTATTTAAAAATGTCATTTTGGACTGCAAAAGTTGATTTGCGTTACGTTACGTTACGTTACGTTACATTGTGTTACAGAGGGCTAAAACTGGTAGACGCCAATATTTATATGGTAAGAGATGTAATGGAGATGGACTAAGTCATACTTTCATTTAAAAATGACATTTTGGACTGCAAAAGTTGATTTGCGTTACGTTACGTTACGTTACATTGTGTTACTGAGGGCTAAAACTGGTAGAGGCCAATATTTATATGGTAAGAGATGTAATGGAGATGGGCTAAGTCATACTTATATTTAAAATGACATTTTGGACTGCAAAAAGTTGATTTGCGTTACGTTACATTGTGTTACAGAGTCTAAAACTGGTAGACGCCAATATTTATATGGTAAGAGATGTAATGAAGATGGACTAAGTCATACTTTCATTTAAAAATGTTATTTGGTCTGTAGAAATATGATGATGATTTCCACGTTACGTTACAATGTGTTACAATGTGTTACAGGGTCTAAAACTGGTAGACACCAATATTTATATGGTAAGAGATGTAATGGAGATGGACTAAGCCTCACTTTTCGTTTCAAAATGACATTTTGGACTGCAAAAAGTTGATTTGCGTTACGTTACGTTACGTTACATTGTGCTACAGAGGGCTAAAACTGGTAGACGTCAATATTTATATGGTAAGAGATGTAATGGAGATGGACTAAGTCATACTTTCATTTAAAAATGTTATTTGGTCTGTTGAAATATGATGATGATTTCCACGTTACGTTACAATGTGTTACAGGGTCTAAAACTTGCAGACACCAATATTTATATGGTAAGAGATGAAATGGAGATGGACTAAGCCTCACTTTTCGTTTCAAAATGACATTTTGGACTGCAAAAAGTTGATTTGCGTTACGGTACATTACGTTACATTGTGTTACAGAGGGCTAAAACTTGCAGACCGTAATATTTATATGCTATGAGATGTAATGGAGATATTGTGTTTGGCTAAATGGGGTTCACATTTCAATAATGATATTCGGACAACAGCCAGAAAGTTGATCTCCACGTTACTTAATGATGATATAATGCGATGCAAGCGTGTGCTAATATTTTATTTGTGTTTAGAATGTAAGGGCTATAGGAAATTGTCTAGACTTGCATACATTTTCAAATGCTATTTATGTAGGCAGTAGAAAGTCTGTTTTCCCATTACGCTACATTGACTGTGTTACAAGAACTGAAAATAGACATAGCCCAGAGCTATTTCACTATCGACTCATCCGGTCTTATTCTCATCGACTGGTGTTTACATTTGGATGATGTAGGTCTTAAGAGACAGCCTTGAACTCGGGGATAATGAACAAGTCAATTTAATAATAGTATCAAGACTATGTTTTTCCACATTGTCTTATATATGTTTACTTTGCTTGGAATTTGTATGTGTGGAACATTGCTCACCTAAGGGAGTGAGAATGAAGGACGCGTTTGAGGTATAGCGAGGACTGACCGTGATGTGTATGTTTGTTTGTTTTACCACAGTGAATATAAAGCTACATTATGTTATGTCTACCAGTTGTTGAATAAACGCTACGTTACGTTATGTGATACAAGAACTAAACAAGCTTGTGGTAATATTTTATTGTGTTTGGATGTAATGGCTAAACATGGTTTACATTTCATTATTCAGACATCGGACAGAAAGTTGCTCGTTACTCGTAAAATGTTATTTGGGCAAAGAACGAAGTTACTATATTGATCACGTTACATTAATGATATTTGGGCAAAGAACGATGTCATCATGTTGGTCGTGTTACCTTACAAGGTTATAAGGGTGAGAGTGATGGGGGCTCGAAAATTGACATTAGTCATCCATCCTCTGGTGCGCTGTCAGTCTAAGTGAAATGAAAAAAAGATACGTGAACAGCAGCGGCAGGAGAAAGGAATTGATGTTACTTTCCCCAACTATTAAATGATCTGGAGAGAGAGAGAGAGAGAGGGAGAGAGAGAGAGAGAGAGAGAGAGAGAGAGAGAGAGAGAGAGAGAGAGATAGAGAGAGATATAGAGAGAGATAGATGTAGAGAGATAGATATAGAAAGACTGATATAGAGTTAGATATAGAGAGAGAGAGATAGAGATATATATATATATAGAGAGAGAGAGCGATAGAGAGAAATATATATATAGAGAGAGATATATAGAGAGAGATATAGAGAGAGATATATATAGAGAGAGAGATATAGAGAGAGAGATATAGAGAGAGAGATATAGAGAGAGAGATATAGAGAGAGATATATAGAGAGAGATATATATAGAGAGATATATAGAGAGAGATATATATACAGAGAGAAACCACTGACTGACTGACTGCTATGTATATCCCATGCAGTTGTGTTTACAACAAATTATGATTTGTTATAATAATAAGATTGAAGACCAGCTTATGACTGGATATTCTTAAAAAATGCTATTTGAGCAAAGAATGATGATACCATGTTGGTCACATTGCGATACAGGGTTACACATATGATCAGAAATGATACTGAAGGCTTTGCACAGAGCATCCGGTCTGGGAAGGGTGAAGTGATGCTGGATGGCTTGGGCTTGGAAGGGGGGTGGGAGGGGGGGTATGGGTTTGGTGGGGGTGGATGGGGAGAGGGTAAGGCCATCCCAGTACCTCGTCCATCTCACAACGTCTCAAACCGCCGCAAAGGTTAGACCTTAACGAGACGGATTGCCGTTTCATTCATTCAGGAGTCATGAACATTCTGTGACATTGTCTTGCTATGATAACGCCGTTGTGTGATACAAGCTCTGCACAACAGTAATGGCTGTAGGAAGAAGAGGTGATGGAGATTGAGTAAACCTGCATACATTTCAATGATCACAGTTAACAAGAACAATTTGTAGGTAGAGATCGCGTCTCCGTGACGATGTGAAATGTTTCCCTCTTTTAGTAAACGCTAACCTACTGACTTTGACTGAGTTTGCTAAGTGATGTGCCATGTGGTGACACTTCTCAGGTCGATGTGGCGGTATGTGATCCTGGTCCGTACCACTCTAGAAGGTAAGGGGAGAGGGGTGCCCCACTCTAAAAGGAAATGGAGGGGATGGAGAGGGGCCCCTGATGGTATGGGAGAGTAGGATGATGAGGGGTGGGGGTGATTGATGGTTGGCAGGTGAGGGCCTGCTGGTGAGTGCCTGCTTGTGTGAGTATGAACCTCGCCCCTCCTTAACAAATCCGCAGTGGATAGAGACCCATGCTGGGGTCAACATCTCCAGACAACTCTGAAGACATCGAAAAACCATTAAAGCAAATGGACCACATCCGCGAGAGGCTGCTCTCTCATACCCCCCTCAACACTTACGGCTTCCTGTAGGGGGAACTAATGGATGACAAAAAACCACAAATGGGCCCTAACCACTCTCACTCCGAGGGGGAGCTCCCCTCACCCTTCCCTCCCTCCCCCACCCCAAACAACATATCTGATTTGTTGGCTCCCCTCACACTCAGCCTCTACATAGCTTACTTACTATCATCAAAACTATTATCTACACACAGGATTAAGTCTACGGCAAACACACATACATATTTAACTACTCTTTCCACTCTTATCCTTGTATTTCTTATTCTACCACATAACCCACATACTCTCCTACATCCCCAACAACATGACCTCCCATCTTTCCTGACCACATACCCAAACACCGGACGCTCACACGCGTCCGACACACGCCAAACTTCCGGGAAAATCCCCCCAAACCCTTTGGGACTAAACACCTGCGCGCCACCTGCCCAGCTGACACTCAAGAGTGCCACCTGGGCAGATGGCGCGTGCGGTTCTAGTCCTCATTTTCACTACTGTAGGCATCCTTCAGTCTCGGGAGACTATGGAGTTGCGCCCTAGTTGTCAATCCTGGTGTAGCGTCTGGTGTGACTGATGAGGCCAATCCGAGAGTGGCAGTCCATCTCACACCGAGCACAAACGAAGTCCGATTCTGGTCTGTCTTCCTGGCTACCGGCTTTCATTCTCTGTCTCTTTACCTCCGATTCCTTGGCAAGTGACTCCTCGAACTTGGAGAGACCTCTTTGAACAGACTGCCTCCAGGCTGAATGGTCTGCAGCCAGTTTCTCCCATATAGCAAGATCAACGTCCATGGCTTTCAGGTCCCTCTTGCATACGTCTTTGTACCGTAGCTGGGGCTTGCCTGTTGGACACTTTCCCTGCCTCAGCTCTCCGTACAGGAGATCCTTGGGGATCCTGACGTCGCCCATTCTCACAACGTGCCCGAGCCAGCGCATTCGTCTCTGTTTCAGCATTGTGTACAGGCTAGTGATTCTTGCTCTCCTCAAGACGTTGTTGTTTGTCACCTTGTGCTGCCAGGTGATGTCCAAGATGTGTCGAAGGCAGCGCATGTGGTAGGCATTCAGGTGTCTTTCCTGACGGGCGCGAAGTGTCCAAGACTCACTGCCATAAAGATGAGTGCTCAGGACACAGGCTCTGTAAACCTGAATCTTAGTATACTTAGTTAGCCTATTGTTAGCCCACACTCTTTTTGTCAGTCTGGACATGGTAGTAGATGTCTTACCGATGCGTTTGTTTAGCTCTGTATCAAGAGAGAGGGAGTCAGAGATTGTGGAGCCCAGGTACACGAAGTCGTGAACGACTTCCAGTTTGGAATCGGAGATGCCGATGTCAGGTGGGGAGTCCACTCCTTTTCCCATGTCTTGTGTTTTCTTCAGGCTGATGGTGAGTCCGAAAGCCTGAGAGGTCTCGCTGAAGCGGGTCATGAGCCGTTGAAGATCTTCGGCTGAGTGGGCAGTGACTGCTGCGTCGTCGGCAAAAAGGAAGTCGCGCAGACACCTCAGCCGAACCTTTGTCTTGGCACTCAACCTGGCGAGGTTAAAGAGCTTTCCATCCGACCTGGTCCGGAGGTAAATGCCTTCCGTGACAGATCCGAAGGCGTGCCGCAGCATAACTGCGAAGAAAATCCCTAACAGGGTTGGAGCCAGTACGCAGCCTTCGGATGTCAAAGGCGTCTGATGTTAGGTCATCAAAGACCACGGTGCCCCTCATGTTCTCATGGAAAGATCTGATGATGCTGAGGAGCCTGGGTGGGCATCCGATTTTGGGGAGGATCTTGAACAGGCCATCCCTGCTGACGAGGTCGAAGGCCTTTGTCAGATCTATGAAGGCTACGTAGAGTGGCTGCTTCTATTCCCTGCATTTCAACTGCAGTTGTCTGAGGGAAAAGACCATGTCGATGGTGGACCTGTCAGCTCTGAATCCGCATTGTGATTCTGGATAGACTCTCTCTGCAAGTACTTGGAGCCTCTTCAATGCGACTCGAGCAAACAGCTTTCCGACAATACTGAGGAGGGAGATTCCACGGTAGTTGTTGCAGTCGCCCCTGTAACCTTTATTCTTATACAGTGTGACGATGTTGGCATCCCTCATGTTCTGTGGCACCTCTCCTTCTTCCCAGCAGAGGCAGAGAATTTCATGCAGCTCCATGAGCAGGCTACCTCTGCAGCACTTCAAGGTCTCACCAGGAATGCCATCTTTGCCAGGAGCTTTACCAGAAGCAAGGGAGTCTAGGGCATCGCTGAGTTCTTCGAGGGTCGGTTCGCTGTCGAGCTCCATTAACACAGGCAGACACTCAATGGCGCTCAAGGCATCTTCAGTGACCACATTGTCCCTGGCGTATAGCTCAGAGTAGTGCTCGACCCAGCGCTTCAGCTGCAGTGTCTGGTCCTGAATCACCTCGCCAGTGGCAGATTTCAGAGGAGCGGTCTTCCTCTGGATTGGGCCGAGGGCCTGCTTGATGCCGTCATACATTCCCCTTACATTGCCTGTATCCGCTACAGTCTGTATCTGGGAGCAGAGCTGGAGCCAATAGTTGTTGGCACATCGCCTGGCGCTCTGCTGCACTTTGCAACGGACGGCCCGAAGGATCTGTAAGTTGCCCTGACTTGGGCCGGTTTTGTAGGCTGCCAAGGCGTTTCTCTTCTCCTCGATGACAGGTGTTATCTCTTCCGAGTGAGCCTCGAACCAGTCTGCCGACCTGCTGATCTTCTTGCCAAAGGTGGAAATGGCAGCGTTGAACACAGCGTCTCTGAAGTGCTCCCATCTTTTACAGGCAGTGACCCTAGCTGGGCCAGGGAGAGCTTCCTCGAGCACGCGTGCAAAATCTTCCACCTTGTCCTGGTTGCAGGTCTTGGTGGTGTCGATGTGAGGTCTGCCTGCTTTTTTCGAGTGATGAATCTTCTTTGATTGCATCTTGACCCTGCTACCTACCAGGGAGTAGTTGGTGTCACAGACAGCACTCTGGTAGCTACGCGTAATCTTGACGCTGGGTACACTTGCACGTCTGGTAAGAATCAGGCCAAGCTGGTGCCAGTGCTTGGATCTGGGGTGTCTCCAAAATACTCGGTGTTGAGGCTTTGTGCCGAAGAACGTGTTGGTGACACAAAGACCATGAAGGCAGCAGAGTTCTAGCAGACGTTGCTCGTTCTCATTTATCCTCCCTATGCCGAATTGACCCAGGCAAGGGGGCCAAATGTTGTGCTCGGCACCCACTCTGGCGTTGAAGTCGCCAAGGATGAACAGTGGCTCCTTTACAGGGATTCTCGCTATGACTCTGTTGAGGTCATCGTAGAATTTTTCCTTTGCTGGAGAAGTCAGGGTTGGTGCATATGCACTAATTACATTGACTGGTCCTGTTTGGGAGTGCAGTTGCAGAGACAGAATTCGTTCGGTTTCCCCCATCGGTGGCATAATGTGTCCCAACAGTGCATTCCTGACGTCAAATCCCAGACCATGTTCTCTGGTCTCATCAGGTGGTTTTCCTTGCCAGAAGAAAGAGAAGGTCCTCTCTCTCTCTCTCACAGATCCTGGTCCAGGGAGCCTGGTCTCTTGGAGAGCAACAATATCCATCTGCAGTTTGCTCAGCTCCCTATCGATGATTGCTGTTTTTCGGGCATCATTGATTTCTTGTTGTCGTCAGAGAAACCTGGTGTCAGTGTCCTGACGTTCCATGTGCCCAGCTTTAGGGCAGTTGATATTTTCTTCTTTGGTTTGGTATTGCTTGGTGCAAAGTTGTCGGGCCGCTTGTCGGTTTTCACCCTAAACCCCACGCACCCAGTGAGGTTAACGGACCGTGGCGAGGCAACACCTTATTGGCTGGGGTTTGCCCAGCTTGAGGCGGGCGGTAGCTGCCCAGTGGGGCGCGATGACCCCTCCCACCGTCAGAAGCAACCCCTGGCGTCACACTCTTCGCCAATCGAGCAGAAGACTTAAAACCGGTAGACTGTCGCTTCCCGTGTTGGTTCGACGCTGTAAGGCGAAGCTGGAGTGCCCTCTCCAGGGCGCAAAGCCTTGGTAGGTAGGCATGGAGAAGCTGTTACCCATGCAGCAGGTCCCCCCTCTCCACGTTGCTGAAATTATCCAATAGAAAGGCAAATGCCAGTACACATGGTTCCAGCAACATCGCAGGAGCTGCCAGAACGAGGTCGACGTCAACAACGAACTGCCTTAGGGGCTCTAACTCCGGATTTTTCCTCGAGGTTGACTCCTGAAGCCTTTCCCAAAAAAGGGGTATGGCCGCAAGGCAGCGGAGGTTTAAAATCAGGGTTTTCCTTTCCCTAGATGGGCTGCCTTCCCAGGCTATCGAGTCCCATCTACCCGGAGCAGCTGGTTTTAAGGCGCCAGAGGCACGCTCTCGCCCCTTCTCCTGTCGGTAAAAGCAGTTCCGCCGGACTTAAAGACTAAGCCACCCGTGCAGGCCAGGAGTTGGACATGGTTGTCAGAGGCTATTTGAGACGCATGCCATATAGGAGCATTTTATAGGTCATGGGAGCTCGTCCCCCATTACCACCCCTTGGCTATGACAACCCCTTGGAACCACATACATACATACATACATACATACATACATACATACATACATACATACATACATACATACATACATACATACATACATACATACATACATACATACATTGATATATACTGGCAGCAGATTTTCTTTTATGCATGTCTCATTGAATATGACAGCATATTCCGTATTTACTATTTTCTGATTTAGGGCTTCTATCCCTCTTACAAATGCTTTTGCATCAGGGTTCAGCTGAATAAACCAGGGTGTACATGTCCCATTGAAATATATACATTAGAAATTATTCATAAAAGCTAAGGTTGAGTTAAGGCGCTCAAAAATATATTAATTGAACATCATACACACAAAATGCAACAGTTGTACTTAAACTAAAAAAAACACAAAATCAAAAACACGCAGTGTAAAATACACTTACACATTTACACTCAATATAGCATTTATGCACTAAGCAATTCCACACAATATTCCATTTACACAGAAAATACAACATTTACATACAAAATATTACATTTATGCACAAAAATATATTATTTAAACTCAAAATATGGCATTTACGCACAAAATATGCCATTCACACACAAAATATGTCATTTATAAACAAAATATGACATTTACATATGAAACATATCACTTGCACACAAAATATGGCATTTATAAATATATTGCATGTACTTTCAAAGTACAGCATTTATACAAAGTATGGTATTAGCATATATAAAACGAATTACATATATGCTCATACAATCAAAAAGCGCTCTCACTAAATTACACATTGTCTCTTATACCAAATGCACTTTCACATAAAGATCTATTTTTCAGATAACATATAGGGAACTTACATAAATACGAAATTCGCACAAAAAAATACAGTTGCCTCAGTTCCGCTTCAGCATATTAAAAACACAACTGGCATAAATACACTGTTCACACAAAACAATTGTAAAACATTTGCAATTATTACACAAATTGTGTAATTAATACACATCTTGGCACAATTAATACAAGCAAACTTGCTATATAATTACACAACTTGCACAATGACAATCAATACACAAAGGTATAAATAAACAATTCGTCCATATACAATTACACAACATGCGCAGTTAATTTACAACTTGCACAATTATTACTCATCTCTCATATTTATTACTCATCTTTCATAATTATTACACAACTTGTACAAATACATAACTAGCACAAATATGTAAATACACACCCAGCACAAATGCACAATTCATACAAATACAGTCACCACATATACACAATGAATAAACAGCTTGCGCAAAAATATAATCAATACACAACTAGCCCAAATATGAACACATCTACTCAATTCCACAAATACACATACAAAACATGTATAATTAATACACAATTTGCACAAACAATTCACAATTTGTGGGAATATAATCAATACATAATTGCAGTCATCATACAACGTATGCAAAATGCATAACCTGCACAAATTAATACACAACTTGTACAAGTATAATAATTGTGCTTTTTGTACAAATACAATCGCACTCAACTAGGCCAAACAATACACAATTTGCATGATATTTTTCTAGGTATATTTAGGACATTATTTATACCATGCAGAGTTTACCAACTCCACCAAAAGTCAGGATTTCGCAAGAATGAATGATACGCCTGACATCCTATGAGCTCAATATAAAAACACATACATTTTCCATTAATGTTCCAACATTATTAGTGCTCGACTATTCATCTAACATATATCCATTGTTTTTAATTTCTTATTAATACCCCCCTTGTTAGATCCTCTTCAATCATGCCACCCATATTTATATAGGTAAACCATCCCACAAACTTATTAGTTCCAGCCTTAGTTACGTTAGAGCAGGTGGAGTTAGGTGAAGTTAGTAGTTTCTATCATAATTTAAGCAAATTTACAATATCCTCTCAAAAATGCAACCAGTTAGAACCTAAATTCATTTAAATCTATCAAAAGTTATACTTTTATACTACACAAATTTAACCAAATTCAACCTAGCAAAAGCTAAACTAACTAAATATAAGCAACCATATCCTCACATACAAGCCTATGTCACCTCTGTCCATACATTACATAAGTTAGCAATAGCTCGAACCCCAAATAGGTAAATTTACACTATTTTATGAATATGCTAGTTCATTACCCCTAAGATATTATATATCCTACCCTATACAACCTCACCTAACATATACAAAGCTAGATTTGATTAAAGTTGGCAAAATTTAAGCTATTCCCACCTAAATTCAACCTAATTTAATTTAATTTCCACCATATATACCCAAATTTTTTGTAACATGGCACAGCTAATGCCCATTTTTACCCACATATTCACCTATTCCATCCTACCCTACACCACCTTACCTAACGTGACTTTGCATATCCAAAGCTAGATTTGATTAAAGTTGGCAAAATTTATGCTGTCCCACCTAAATTAACCTAATTTAAGAGAATTCCCACCAAATATACCCAATGTTTTGTATAATAGTACAGCCAAAGCCCAACTTTACCCACATTTTCACCTATTCCATCAAACACTACACAACCTCACCTAACCTGACCTAGCATATCCCAAGCTAGATTTGAATAGAAGTTTGTGAAATTTATGCGGTCCCACCTAAATTCAACCTAATTTCACACAAATTCTACCAAATATACCCAAAATGTTTTGCATCATACCACAGCCAAAGCCTATATTATCCAAGTTTCACCTATTGTGTCTAAACTTCTAATATCCCACATCCAGTCTTGGCACAACATCCCCCTTTCCCAAGACCATTACATAGAGCTAGTGCTCTTGTTGTCTAGCTATTTCCAATTTCCAGATGTGTTTTCTATCATCAATTCCAACAAACCAGATCTAACCTAACACAACATTAGGTAAATTCATCCAAAATACCCCAATTTGTATCAATTCCACTAAATTTATCCTAATTATATCAACCCCCCCCCCCCCCAAAAAAAAAAAAATCTATAAATGTACCTATGCACATCACATCAAGAGCACGAGTTAACTGTTAGAGCTGTTAATGTATACTTCCAACTTCCATTCCACCCTGGATTACACCTAATTTTGCTAATATATTATTATTTTTACTAGAAGTGTGTTGTTACTATGTATTTTCCTCATATTACCACAACTCAACAACCTTGGACCTAACCTCTGATACGATATATACTCAGAAAAGCGATGTTTTTTTGGATATGAACCGTCCTTCCTTCCCCGTGTCAAACCTGCAGAGGTCTTAGAGCTTTGTTGAATATTGTATCTATATTCTTAGAAAATTAGTTTTGGTTACGAATCTAACCGCACTGTGCCTAACCTGCTTGGATCTGTGTTGAAAATTGTATCAATATTCATAGAAAAGTGATGTTTTGGATGTGTACCTAACTGCCCCTCGCCAATTAAATTTGGATTTATGATCATTATTGTAACTATATTGTTGGGTAACTGTTTGGTTTTACCACATCAACATGGCCACCCTGCACCTAACCCTGGAGGAAAGTATTGTTTGGGCATCAACCCAACCACCCTGGACCTGACCTCTGATACATGGATCTTGGTTCAGTTTTGCGTCATATTATTGGTGGGTTTTGAAATGGTTAAAAGATTGGCAGATGTAGTTTAATGTTGAAAAATATACGGTTTTAGGGCTTGGTAATGATGATAGAGTTGCAAGACACGAGCTAATTCGTGTTGTCGGGTTGCGAAATGGATCTGGGAGTTATGATTAGTAAGAATTTAAAACCAAAAGATCAATTGATGAATGTTCGTTATAAGGCAAATAGGACACTTGGATTTATTAATCGAAGCATTAGTAAAACGAAACCTGGTGTGGTTCTTCAGCTATATCTTGCTCTGGTTAGGCCCCATTTAGATTATGCAGTGCAGTTTTGGTCGCCGTGCCGTACTATAGAATGGATATAAATTCACTTTACTGTGTTCAGTATAGGATAACAAAGTTAATTCCCCAAATTAGAATTCTGCCATATGAAGGCATAGCTTAAATTAACATAGCTTAAATTGCTTTCGCTGGAAAGGCGAAGAATTATGGGTGACATGATAGAGGTTTATAAGTGGATGAATGGACATAACAGAGGGGATATTAATAGAGTATTAAAAGTATCAACACAAGACAGAACACAAAAAATGGGTATCAATTGGATAAGATAAGATTTAGGAAAGACTGGGGTAAATGGGCCAATAGGCCTTCTGTAGTTACCTTTGTTCTTATGTTCTTAACTATCCATTAATGTTCCAACATTATTAGTGCTCGACTATTCATCTAACATATATCCATTGTTTTTAATTTCTTATTAATACCCCCCTTGTTAGATCCTCTTCAATCATGCCACCCATATTTATATAGGTAAACCATCCCACAAACTTATTAGTTCCAGCCTTAAGACTAAATTACCATCTAATGGACAGATAATTAATCTGGAATGACTTATGTTATCTCAAATATTGTCGCCAACGACAGCTATACAAAACAAATTGAATTCACTTTGATGACACTAATTACCCATAATTAACTTGAGTGATCAATTAACTGTCCCACGGACAGGTAATCAATTCGAACGAATGAACAAGTCCACAAGGGGTATATATATATATATATATATATATATATATATATATATATATATATATATATATACATATATATATATATATATATATATATATATATATATATATATAAATATATATATATATATATATATATATATATATATATATATATATATATATATATATATATATATATATATATATTAGTATATTTTGGTAGCAGTCTTTCCTGTAGACATATATTATTAAATGTGACCGAAAAAGTAAGATTAATAATTCTAACACGAATTTTCTCAATCTTTCGTACATTACGCTTCACTGTTGGAGGTAAATCAAAAATCAATTCTCCAAAATTCATTTTTATTTCTAGTCTGACGCGACACGGGCGCGTTTCGTAAAACTTATTACATTTTCAAAGACTTTAGTTCACAAATACACAACTGAATAGAACTTACGTATCTCCGATTTTATATCTACATTTGAGTGAGGTGGAAGGGGTGATGTGGCATTAACACAAGACAGAACAAAGTGTGGTATTAATAGGGTATTAATTTCATCAACACAAGACAGAACAAGAGTATTAATAGGGTATTAATTTCATCAACACAAGACAGAACACGAAACAATGGATATTGAATAGAAGTGTTTGTAGAAAGCCTATTGGTCCATATTTCTTGATGCTTCTATATTGGAGCAGAGTCTTGAGGTGGGTAGAATATAGTTGTGCAATAATTGGCTGTTGATTGCTGGTGTTGACTTCTTGATGTGTAGTGCCTCGCAAACGTCAAGCCGCCTGCTATCGCTGTATCTATCGATGATTTCTGTGTTGTTTACTAGGATTTCTCTGGCGATGGTTTGGTTGTGGGAAGAGATTATATGTTCCTTAATGGAGCCCTGTTGCTTATGCATCGTTAAACGCCTAGAAAGAGATGTTGTTGTCTTGCCTATATACTGGGTTTTTTTGAGCTTACAGTCCCCAAGTGGGCATTTGAAGGCATAGACGACGTTAGTCTCTTTTAAAGCGTTCTGTTTTGTGTCTGGAGAGTTTCTCATGAGTAGGCTGGCCGTTTTTCTGGTTTTATAGTAAATCGTCAGTTGTATCCTCTGATTTTTGTCTATAGGGATAACGTTTCTATTAACAATATCTTTCAGGACCCTTTCCTCCGTTTTATGAGCTGTGGAAAAGAAGTTCCTGTAAAATAGTCTAATAGGGGGTATAGGTGTTGTGTTAGTTGTCTCTTCAGAGGTTGCATGGCTTTTCACTTTCCTTCTTATGATGTCTTCGACGAAACCATTGGAGAAGCCGTTATTGACTAGGACCTGCCTTACCCTACAGAGTTCTTCGTCGACTTGCTTCCATTCTGAGCTGTGGCTGAGAGCACGGTCGACATATGCGTTAACAACACTCCTCTTCTATTCTAGTTGTGTATTTGTGAACTAAAGTCTTTGAAAATGTAATAAGTTTTACGAAACGCGCCCGTGTCGCGTCAGACTAGAAATAAAAATGAATTTTGGAGAATTGATTTTTGATTTACCTCCAACAGTGAAGCGTAATGTACGAAAGATTGAGAAAATTCGTTTTAGAATTATTAATCTTACTTTTTCGGTCATATTTAATATATATATATATATATATATATATATATATATATATATATATATATATATATATATATATATATATATATATATATATATATATTTATATATATATATATATATATATATATATATATATATATATATATTTATATATATATATATATATATATATATATATATATATATATATATATATATATATATATATATATATATATATATATATATATATATACATACATACATACAGCCAGGAACACTATGCACATGGCGTACCTGGTTCCTTTATCATAAGAAGGGATGACTAATGGATGCCGACAATAATCACGGATCAAAACAAACTGTCCTGTTGCACCTGCTGATTACACATTGGAATCTCTCAATTACTTCTTATCTCAGATACCTAGTTAACTTATCCACACTCGCAAATTGGTTTCTGACAGCAATTCAGGGAAGCGGGAATCAGAATGGATTAAGAGGTTGATGTATGCGCCATATCGACGGAGATTTTGACTGTGGCCGACAGCACAAAATCTAACACGTCATAGCGTCCAGAATGGCGGGCTGGGGTGAGGCAAAAACGTAGCATGCTGCTTCCCCTCTGTCCATCAATCAGAGCGAAATGCGGGAAACGGCGGTCTGGTGCAGCTACGAATCACAGCGCCTCCCCCCGGGTCACGTAATGCTTAGGGTTAACGCCACGTCACCCAGCCGGTGTTGGACACAAGCCAGGAACCGTTGGTTTATGACCGCAAGTTCCCTGCCTGCACCTCACTGTACACATTTTCATGTAATACATGATAATGCCTGTATCTCTACTCACAGATGAGCTACAGCGGCCACAGTATCCTCGCTGGACAGGCCTTGGTTTGTGCTTCCCATAGAGTCCAAACAAGAGTGGTTTCGTAAAAGAGTTAAGGAATCTAGAAAGAGTGCACGACTGAGCACTCGTGTTCAGAGTGAAATCTGACGGCTTGTGCTCTAAAATTCGGTCTAGAAGCTAGCTGAAAATGCCTCCGTTCACAGAATGTAAGTACAAGACCCCGGGCTTAAGTTGTTCAGAGTCTCGGATACCTTAGGGGTGAAGTTTAAGTAAGAGAGAGTTATGGTTTACAATATCTAACGCCTTTCTCAGGTCAATGAAAAGGCCAATTAGGATCCCATTTTTGTCAGGGGCTGTGTAGATTATATCTAGCAGACTTATAAGGGGCATCGTTGGTACTCTTTTGGGAACAGAAGCCAAACTGACAGGCACTTAACTTATTCAACTTAATACGTTGAATTTTACAAGGTAGGAGTAGAGCTGTTTGTAAATATTTTTGAAACTATAGGTACATTTGATATTGGTCTGTAACTGTTTGTCAGTTGTCTCGCCTCCTTTATGAACTGGCGTTACTCGTGCTCTTTTCAGGGTATCAAGCAAAGTATGGGACTCGTGAGATTTGTTGAATAGCAGAGCTATGGGTAATGCAAGCAGGGGCAGCATTCTTCTATATCATAGATGGAATTTCATTAACGTTCCCACCTTTCGATTTTATTAACTCTCCCACTCTAGCTCACAACCACTGCTAAATTTCAAAATCAAGCACGACAAACTCAATAAGACAAATGAGGACAACTCCTTCGACAAGCCAGCGGCTTCCTGCCCTCGTGGACACTATTAGAGACATAGTAGCCCTCAGGTAAATTCAGGTAACTAATATAAGGGTCCAGAACGGACCCAAACATCGTCACTTAAATTTCACCTCGTATGTGTAGGTTGGGTTATTTCTACTTGGAGGAGGACTTACATGTGCAGCAAGAGCATCTTCAGCGGCCTTGACCTGCAGCGCCAGGAATCATATCCCGAGTCTCCTCTCTCTGAAAATAATGCATATTATGTACAAGTATGAACCAATGGTGAGTGTTCTTCAACACAGCTAATGATATACCTCCATATATACCACGCGTTACTGTTAACACAAGTGTCAAGATACATCCCACACAAACCTTTTGAGTTACTGTGTGAGGGGCGGAGAAGAGAAGCAGGGTGAGTGAGACGTCCATCAGCACCCTCGCCAGTCTTATCAACACACCATATCCTTTCTTATTCGTTGTTATTATTGAAAAAGGATTTTCTATTGTGAATACAAGTAAATTTAGAATGCAATAACAGATGGGTAATGCAAAGTAGCAGTTGAAGTCTCGCTGGAAATGCTGGATGGCAAGGAGGCGGTTGGCAGCGAGTGTGACCTCCTCCCTTGTCAGTGTGATGGACGCCGGGTCCTGGTCACCCTGGTGTGGGTGGCTCACCTCACCTCTAACACAGTCATCCACCTCACCTCTAACACAGTCATCCACCACACAAATGTTGCTTCTATTACTTTTGTTGCAACTTTGAGTTATTTCATCGCTTTGTACCTTGTGAGGAAAAATATTGGAATACGCGGATGAAGTGAGCGCCGCCATGCAGTAGAAGAGCGATACGACTGTAATAATGCAAACATTCCTCAGATACAGTAGTATTAAGTAGATTACGTTTCGTCCTACTTTTAAAATATTATACCCATTATTTTTATAATTTATATTAAATGGAATTAATAATTCAGCAAACAGCGAAACTTCACAGATAACGAGCACGAAGAATATGGTGTCGTTGTGGGGCTTCCAGGAGGAGCGTCGGGTGTGAGCAAGCAGAGTGTGCAGACGCTCAGTCAACTGCGCCAACTCACTGCTCCTCCACACCAGGTAGAAGAAAAGCACTAGCAAGCTCGTGTACATTATAAATGATAGACTACTGGCATAAAACATGGTGGAGTTCATTTCTGTCTTGCCAGGTTCTTCACATAAATGATGTTTGACACTGATAATTAACTGAAGAAGAGAGCAGAGTGTCACGAAGAGCAACAAGGCCTGGGATAACCTTTCCATGCAAGGTTGTCTCTTGAGTGAGTGAGGAAGAGCCAGGTCAGCTTCGGGACACGAGTCGAGAGTCCTCCCATTGTCAAGGTCCAGGTCGGAGGTGAGCCAGGCGACGGGTGCTGGTCTGGTCGTTGCCTGGTCCTCGCCTGTCGACCAGCTGTATGGCAAGCCTCCTAACATTCGGCTCACCTTAAGGAAAAGTATTAAGAGCGTATCAGGCTTCATTCTGCTACGAGCGACGACTGTACAGATGACCATCTCGATGCTCGTTTTGAGTCGGTGACTTTTACAAACAAAATTCAAAGGTTGTCACTGACTTTAGTTGCAATAAGACACAACAAATGTTGAGTCTTTTCATGAACGTTCTATAGGCGCGAGGGCCAGACGCCGACTGCAAAAATACCTCACCCAACAAAGGCTCAGGAGTAAATATCTTATTAATATATTTTTTTACAGCTGATAAACAGGCAAACATTATAGGCGTTGCCCTCATAGCTATATAATGTGATAGATGGACTCACCAATAAGAAAAAAAAGAGTTTCATAAGAGCTAATGGGGAGAAGTCCACGGCGAGACTGTTGTGGACATTATGGCTGATTGATTTATTATATTATCTAAGTGGTAGATTGATGTTGAGGGGGCTGTGTGGTGGTGGGGGCTGTGTGGTGGTAGGGACTGTGTGGTAAAAGGAGCTGTGTTGGTAGAGACTGTGTGTTGGTGGGGGCTGTGAGGTGGTAAGGACTGTGTGTTGGTGGGGGCTGTGTGGTAGTAAGGACTGTGTGTTGGTGGGGGCTGTGTGGTAGTAAGGACTGTGTGTTGGTGGGGGCTGTGTGGTAGTAAGGACTGTGTGTTGGTGGGGGCTGTGAGGTGGTAAGGACTGTGTGTTGGTGGGGGCTGTGAGGTGGTAAGGACTGTGTGTTGGTGGGGGCTGTGTGGTAGTAAGAACTGTGTGTTGGTGGGGGCTGTGTGGTAGTAAGAACTGTGTGTTGGTGGGGGCTGTGAGGTGGTAAGGACTGTGTGTTGGTGGGGACTGTGTGGTAGTAAGAACTGTGTGTTGGTGGGGGCTGTGTGGTAGTAAGAACTGTGTGTTGGTGGGGGCTGTGTGGTAGTAAGGACTGTGTGTTGGTGGGGGCTGTGTGGTAGTAAGGACTGTGTGTTGGTGGGGGCTGTGTGGTAGTAAGGACTGTGTGTTGGTGGGGGCTGTGTGGTAGTAAGGACTGTGTGTTGGTGGGGGCTGTGTGGTAGTAAGGACTGTGTGTTGGTGGGGGCTGTGTGGTAGTAAGGACTGTGTGTTGGTGGGGGCTGTGAGGTGGTAAGGACAGTGTGTTGGTGGGGGCTGTGTGGTAGTAAGGACTGTGTGTTGGTGGGGGCTGTGAGGTGGTAAGGACTGTGTGTTGGTGGGGGCTGTGAGGTGGTAAGGACTGTGTGTTGGTGGGGGCTGTGTGGTGGTAGGGACTGTGTGTTGGTGGGGGCTGTGTGGTAGTAAGGACTGTGTGTTGGTGGGGGCTGTGTGGTGGTAAGGACTGTGTGTTGGTGGGGGCTGTGAGGTGGTAAGGACTGTGTGTTGGTGGGGGCTGTGTGGTAGTAAGGACTGTGTGTTGGTGGGGTCTGTGTGGTAGTAAGGACTGTGTGTTGGTGGGGGCTGTGTGGTAGTAAGGACTGTGTGTTGGTGGGGGTGGTGTGATACTCACCTGTTTGTGCTTGCGGGGGTTGAGCTTTGGCTCTTTGGTCCCGCCTCTCAACTGTTAATCAACTGGTGTACAGGTTTCTGAGCCTACTGGGCTCTATCATATCTACATTTGAAACTGTGTATGGAGTCAGCCTCCACCACATCACTGCCTAATGTATTCTATCCGTTAACTACTCTGACACTGAAAAAGTTCCTTCTAATGTCCCTGTGGCTCATGTGGGTACTCAGTTTCCACCTGTGTCCCCTTGTTCGCGTACCACCAGTGTTGAATAGTTAATCCTTGTTTACCCGGTCGATTCCCCTGAGGATTTTGTAGGTTGTGATCATGCCTTCCTTTACTCTTCTGTCCTCCAGGGTCGTAAGGTGCATTTTCCGCAGCCTTTCCTCGTAACTCATGCTTCTTAGTTCTGGGACTAGTCTAGTGGCATACCTTTGGACTTTTTCCAGCTTCGTCTTGTGCTTGACAAGGTACGGGCTCCATGTTGGGGTCGCATACTCCTGGTATGCGGCCCCAGCATGGGACCGCATACCCAGGAGTATGAACAGCGTTCAGGTTCCTGAACGCAGTTCTGATGTTAGCCAGCCTCGCATATGCCGCAGACGTTATTCTCTTTATGTGGGCTTCAGGAGACAGGTTTGGTGTGATATCAACTCCTAAATCTTTCTCTTTGTCCGTTTCATTAAGTACTTCATCTGCTATTCTGTATCCTGTGTCTGGCCTCCTGTTTCCACTGCCTAGTTTCATTTCTTTGCATTTACTCGGGTTGAACTTCAACAGCCATTTGTTGGAACATTCACTCAGTCTGTCTAGGTCATCTTGTAGCCTCCTTCTATCATCCTCTGTTTCAATCCTCCTCATAATTTGTTCATCGTCAGCAAACATTGAGAGAAACGATTCTATACCCTCTGGGAGATCATTTACATATATCAGAAACAGTATAGGTCCAAGGACTGACCCCTGCGGGACTCCACTAGTAACGTCTCGCCAATCTGAGACCTCACCCCTCACACTGACTCGTTGTCTCCTGTTGCTTAGGTCCTTATCCAGTGGAGTACCTTCCCTTTCACACCGGCCTGCATCTCCAGGTTTTTCACTAGCCTCTTGTGTGGTACTGTATCAAAGGCTTTCTAACAATCCAAAAATATGCAGTCTGCCCACCCTTCTCTTTCTTGCCTGATTTTTGTTGCCTGGTCGTAGAATTCAAGTAACCCTGTGAGGCAGGACCTGCCATCCCTGAACCCATGTTGATGCTGTGTTACAAAGTTCTTTCGCTCCAGATGTTTCACTAGCTTTCTTCGCACAATCTTCTCCATCAGCTTGCATGGTACGCAGGTTAGGGACACTGGCCTGTATTTCAGTGCCTCCTGTCTATCCCCTTTCTTGTATATCGGGACTATGTTAGCTGCTTTCCAAATTTCTGGCAGTTCCCCTGTTGCCAGTGATTTGTTGTACACTATGAAGAGTGGGAGGCACAGTTCTTCTGCTCCTTCCTTTAGTATCCAAGGGGAGATTCCATCTGAGCCTATAGCCTTTGTCACATCCAACTCTAGTAAACACTTCCTTACTTCCCGGCTGGTAATCTGAAAGTCTTCCAGTGGTTCCTGGTTAGCTATTCCCTCTCTTATCTCTGGGATTTCTCATTGCTCTAAGGTGAAGACCTCCTGGAATTTCTTATTCAGTTCCTCACACACTTCCTTGTCGTTTGTAGTGAATCCATCTTCCCCTATTCTTAATTTCATAACCTGTTCCTTTACTGTTGTTTTTCTCCTGATGTGGCTATGCAGCAGTTTAGGCTGAATCTTTGCCTTGCTTGCGATGTCATTTTCGTATTGTCTTTCTGCCTCTCTTCTCATCCTGACATATTCATTCCTGGCATTCTGATATCTTTCTCTGCTCTCAAGTGTCCTGTTATTTCTATAGTTTCTCCATGCCCTTTTACTTTGCTGCTTAGCTAGCCAACATCTCTGATTAAACCATGGGTTTCTCATCTTCATTTCACTGTTTTCCTTTTGGACTGGGACAAACTTGTTTGCTTCGTCCTTGCACTTCTGCGTGATGTAGTCCATCATGTCTTGGGCCGTCTTTCCCCTGAGCTCTGTTTCCCATGCTACATCTGTTAGGAATTTTCTTATCTCCTCATAGTTTCCCTTTCGGTATGCTAACCTTTTGTTTCCGGTATCCCTTCTCGAGTTCAATAACCCGTCTTCAATCAAGTACTCAAACACCAGTACACTGTGGTCGCTCATTCCTACTGGGGCATCAAAACCGATTTCTCTTATGTCGGAGTCGTTCAGAGTGAAGACTAGGTGGAGTCTCACTGGTTCGTCATTTCCTCTCATCCTTGTGGGTTCTCTGACATGCTGGGTTAAAAAGTTTCTAGTCACCACCTCCAATAGTTTGGCTCTCCACGTATCCTCGCTTCTATGTGGTTCCTTGTTCTCCCAGTCAATCCTTCTATGATTGAAGTCCCCCATGATGAGCAGGTGGGATCTATTTCTGCAGGCAGCAGAGGCTGCCCTCTCAATTATAGTGTTAACTGCCATGTTGTTTTCATACTCTTGACTGGGTCTTCTGTCATTTGGTGGAGGGCTATATATTACTGCTACTACTATTCTTGGTCCTCCCATTGTCATGGTGCCTGCTATGTAGTCTCTGAAACCCCTCACACCTCGGTATAGCCATCTCCTTAAAACTCCATTCCTTTATCATGAGTAGGGGCCACTCCACCTCCTCCCCTACCTTCCCTCTCTTTCCTTATTACTGTGTACTCCTTGGAAAACATGGCATTTGTTATGATTCCAGAGAGTTTCGTTTCAGTGAGTCCGATTACATCTGGGTTCACTTCTTGTGCCCTTTCCCTTAGTTCACCTGCCTTGCTTGTGATCCCATCTATGTTCGAGTACATTACCCTGAAACTGACTCTCTTCTGCTTCTCCTCTGGGGGGGACCTGTGGGATCTGGAGTGAGCGGGAGCTGGGAGGATCTGGTGCGGGAAGACTGGTGGAGGAGGAAGGGCTTGGGGGAATTGGGAGAGGGGGGAGGGTAAGGCAGGTGGGTGAGAGAGGAAGGGTAGGGGTGGGTGGGTGAGAGGGTGAGGGTAGGGTGGTGGGGGAATGAGAGGGGGGAGGGTTGGGGTGGGTGAGAGGGGGAGGGTTGGGGGAGCAGAGGCTTGGAAGGATTGGGGAGAAGGGAGGGTTTAGTGAGGCAGAAAAGGAGGGGAAGAAAAGGAGGGGTTGTGTTGTTGTGGTGGCTGTGGGGGGTCGTATGGTGGTGGGGGCTGTGTGTTGGTAGGAACTGTATGGTATTCACCTAGTTGTGCTTGCGGGGGTTGAGTTCTGCTCTTTCGACTCGCCTCTCAACTCGTCAATCAACTGTTACTAACTACTTTTTTCTCTCTCCACACCACAAACACACACACACACACACACACCAGGAAGCAGCCCATGATAGCTGACTAACTCCCAGGTACCTATTTACTGCTAGGTAAATGGGGCATCAGGGTGAAAAAAACTCTGCCCATTGTTTCTCGCCGGCACCGAGAATCGAACCCGGGACCAGAGGATCACGCATCCAGCGTGCTGTCCACTCAGCCACCGGCTCCCCATGAGCCAGTGGAAAGAGTTGTGTGTTGGTAGGGTCTGTTTGATGATGGGGGTTGTATGGTGATAAGGACCGTGCGGTGGTTGGGACTGTATGTTGATAGGAAGTATATGTTGGTAGGGCCTGTGTGTTGGAAGGGACAGTGTGGTACCTGGTTGATGGGTTTATGGGAGTTCTTCTACTCCCCAAGCCCGGTCCGGGGCCAGGCTTGACTTGTGAAAGTTTGGTCCACTAGGCTGTTGCTTGGAGCGGCACACAGGCCCACATACACACCACAGCCCGGTTGGTCCGGCACTCCTTGGAGGAATAAATCTAGTTTCCTCTTGAAGATGTCCACGGTTGTTCCGGCAATAATTCTTATGCTCGCTGGGAAGGTGTTGAACAACCGTGGACCTCTGATGTTTATACAGTGTTCTCTGATTGTGCCTATGGCACCCCTGCTCTTCACTGGTTCTAGTCTGTATTTTCTTCCATATCGTTCACTCCAGTGCGTTGTTATTTTAAAGTGTAGATTTGGTACTTGGTCCTTCAGTATCTTCCAGGTGTATATTATTTGATATCTCTCTCGTCTTCTTTCTAGTGAGTACATTTGGAGTGCTTTGAGACGATCCCAATAATTAAGGTGCTTTATCGCGTCTATGCGTGCCGTATATGTTCTCTGTATTCCCTTTATTTCAGCAATCTCTCCTGCTCTGAAGGGGGAAGTGAGTACTGAGCAGTACTCAAGACGGGACAACACAAGTGACTTGAAGAGTACAACCATTGTGATGGGATCCCTGGATTTGAATGTTCTCGTAATCCATCCTATCATTTTTCTGGCTGACACAATATTTGCTTGGTTATGCTCCCTAAACGTTAGGTCGTCAGACATCATTATTCCCAAATCCTTTACATGCTGTTTTCCTATTATGGGCACATTTGATTGTGTTTTGTACCCTGTATTATGTTTAAGGTCCACATTTTTACCGTCCCTGAGTACCTGGAATTTATCACTGTTAAACATCATGTTATTTTCTGATGCCCAGTCGAAAACTTTATTAATATCAGATTTAAGTTTTTCAATGTCTTCAGCTGAGGTAATTTTCATACTGATTTTTGTGTCATCTGCAAAAGATGATACGAAGCTGTGACTTGTATTTTTGTCTATATCTGATATGAGAATAAGGAATAGCAGCGGTGCAAGGACTGTACCCCGAGATACAGAGCTTTTAACTGCGCTCGGACTAGATTTTATATGGATGACTGTTGCTGAGTTCTGTTTAACAGAAAACTGAGTATCCAGCGTCCTACTTTACCGGTTATTCCCATCGACTTTATTTTGTGTGCTTTCACGCCAAGGTCACATTTATCGAAAGCCTTTGCGAAGTCCGTGTATATCAAATCAGCATTCTGTTTATCTTCGAATGCCTCAGTGACTTTGTCGTAGTGATCAAGTAGCTGTGAGAGGAACGATCTTCCCGCTCGAAATCCATGTTGGCCTGGGTTGTGAAGGTCATCGGTCTCCATGAAATTGGTGACCTGAATCCTAATCACTCTCTCAGATGCTTTTATTATGTGCGATGTTAGTGCAACTGGTCTATAATTCTTTGCCAATGCTTTGCTCCCTCCCTTGTGTAGAGGAGCAATGTCTGCTACTTTAAGTTCATCTGGTATCTCCCCTGTGTCCAAGCTCTTCCTCCACACTATACTGAGTGCCTGTGCTACAGGTACTTTGCATTTCTTTAAAAATATTGAATTCCATGTATCTGGAAACGGGGCCGAGTGCATGCGCATGTTTTCGATTTCTTTTTCAAAGACTAGTACGCTCGTGTTGACATCAGTTATATTTACAGGGGTTTGGATATCACGCATTAAGAAGTTGTCTGGATCTTCCACTTTCATGTTCTTTATTGTAGTGCTAATCATGTCCTCATACTGCTTTTTTAAGATTTCACTAAAAAAGCAGTATGAGGACATGTTTAGCACTCCAATAATTCAGCCCCCACCACCACTCATGGTGGTGGGGGCTGTGTGCTGGTAGGGGTTGTGTAGTACTCACCTAATTGTGCTTGCAGGGGTTGAACTCTGGCTCTTTGGTCCTGCCTCTCAACCGTCAATCAACAGGTGTACAGGTTCGTGAGCCAATTGGACTCTATCATATCTACACATGAAACTGTATATGGAGTCAGCCTACACCACATCAATTCCTAATGCATTCCATTTGTCAACCACTCTGACACTAAAAAAGTTCTTTCTAATATCTCTGTGGCTCATTTGGGCACTCCGTTTCAACTTGTTTCCCCTAGTGCGTGTGCCCCTTGTGTTCTTTAGCCTGTCTTTATCAACCCTATCACTTTCCTTGAGAATCTTGAATGTGGTGATCATGTCCCCCTAACTCTTCTTTCTTCCAGCGAAGTGAGGTTTAATTCCAATAGTCTCTCCTCGTAGCTCATACCTCTCAGCTCGGGTACTAGTCTGGTGGCAAACCTTTGAACCTTTTCCAGTTTAGTCTTATCCTTCACTAGATATTGACTCCATGCTGGGGCTGAATACTCCAGTATTGGCCTGACATATGTGGTATACAAAGTTCTGAACGATTCCTTACACAAGTTTCTGAATGCCGTTCTTATGTTGGCCAATCTGTCATATGCCGCTGATATTATCCTCTTGAATTGGGCTGCAGGGGACAAGTCTGGCGTGATATTAACCCCAAAGTTTTTTTCTCTCTCTCTGACTCTTGAAGAATTTCATCTCCCAGATGGTACCTAGTATCTGGCCTCCTGCTCCATACACCTTTCTTCATTACATTACATTTGCTTGGGTTAATCTCTAACAACCATTTGTTCAACCATTCCTTCATCTTGTCTAGGTCTTCTTGAAGCCTCAAGCAGTTCTCTTTCGTCTTAATCCTTCTCATAATTTTAGCATCGTCATCACACATTGACGAAGCTATATCCTCCGGGATATAGATAGAAATGAATCTATACCCTCCGAGAGATCATTTACACATATCAGAAACAAGATAGGACGAAGTACAGAGCCCTGTGGGACTCCACTGGTGACTTCATGCCAATCTGAGGTCTCATCCCTCACCGTAACTCTCTGCTTCCTATTGCTTAGGTACTCTCTTATCCACTGGAGCACCTTACCAGCTACACCTGCCTGTCTCTCCAGCTTATGTACCAGCCTCGTATGCGGTACTGTGTCAAAGGCTTTCCGACAATCCAAGAAAATGCAGTCCGCCCAGTCTTCTCTTTTTTTCTTAATCTTTGTCACCTGGTCGTAGAATTCTATTGAGCCAGTCAGGCAAGATTTA